>NC_050573.1:405640330-405943361 GCF_011100635.1 Trichosurus vulpecula | reverse complement strand
TCTGTGTGTCTTTCTGTCCCAAGTGTGTCTTTTGTACATAAGTTATTGTTGAATTGTGGTTTCCAATTCATTCTGCTATCTACTTCCATTTTATGAGTTAGCTCATCCCATTTACATTCACAATTATGATCACTAGTTGCACACTTTCCTCCATCCTATTTTCTTTTGTTTATCCCTTCTCTCTCTTTTTGTCCTATCCCTTCTCAAAAATCTGTCTTGCTTCCTACCACTTTCTCCTCTTCCCTGTCACCTACCCACTTGCCATCCTCCCCCCACCCCCTCCATCTCTTACCCCTTTCCCCTTCTATCTCCCTATTGGGTAAGATAGATTGCTAAACCTGCCTGAGTGTTTGTATATGTCTGTCTTTCTCTCTCTCCCTATGGTTTATATATATATATATATATATATATATATATATATATATATATATATATATACATATACATATATATACACACACACACACATATATGTATGTATATGTATATATGTGTGTATATGTATGTATAATTTCCTCTTTGAGCCAAATCTGGTGAGAACCATGTTCAAGCATTGCCAGCCATCACCACTATAAAAACTTCTACTATAAAACTCTTCCTTACATGCTTTCTTTATGTGAGAAAATTTGTCTCAATTTACTTCTCTTTTCTTCCTTCTCCCAGTGAATTCCTTTTGTCACACATACATCCCTTTTTTGGAGATCATCCCAACATAGTTGACTCACATCTGTGCCCTCTGTCTGTGTAAACTTCTAACTAACCTAATAATGATACATTTCTTAGGAGTTACATGTATCTTCTTCCCATATCAGAATGTAAGTAGTTTAACTACATTAAGTCCAATATGATTACTCTTTTAGGTTTACCTTTTTATACTTCTCTTGAGCCTTCTGTTTGAATGTCAAATTTACTATTTAGCTTTTCATCAGAAATGCTCAAAATTCTTCTATTTTATTAAATGTCCTTTCCCCCTGCCCCAGAATGATTATACTCAGTTTTGGTGGGAAGATGATTCTTGATTGTAATCCTAGGTCTTTGTCCTCTGGAATATAACATTCCAAGTCCTCTGTTCATTTAATGTGGAAGCTGATGAATCTTATGTGATTCTCACTGGCTCCATGATCCCACCATCTTACATAAGTATTATTTTTTTGCCTTTAGTTTTTCACTTTGGTATGGCCCAAAATAATTAGAAAAATAATAAGTCCCCCTTGCCCCCTTCAAAGGTCAATGCTTGAGTCTTCCTGGATTGCTTATTCCACAAGTACTTTCCACTTCTGAAACTCATAGCTCGGTAGCTTTTGAACTAGAAAGGACCTCAGAGGACATCTCCCCTCATGCTGAGTGCAAATTTACTGCAGCATAACTCTAATAATCATGCATGCCCAAAAATAAATGTTCATAAGGGAAACCACTCAGATCAGAAAAGGAGTCAGGTCAGTCATGTAACATGACTGAGTGATAAGAGGTAGAGAGGCCTAGTTGGTCAGTGGTATTTGTAAAATATCAAAAAAAAAGAAGAAAAAGAAAGAGAGAGAGAGAGAGAGAGAGAGAGAGAGAGAGAGAGAGAGAGAGAGAAAGAAAGAGAAAGAAAGAAAGGAAGAAAGGAAGGAAGAAAGAAAGGAAGAAAGAAAGAAAGAAAGAAAGAAAGAAAGAAAGAAAGAAAGGAAGGAAGGAAGGAAGAAAGAAAGGAAGAAAGAAAGAAAGAAAGAAAGAAAGGAAGGAAGGAAGAGAGAAAGGAAGGAAAAGAAAGAAAGAAAGGAAGGAAAAGAAAGAAAGAAAGGAAGGAAAAGAAAGAAAGAAAGGAAGGAAAAGAAAGAAAGAAAGAAAGAAAGGAAGGAAAAGAAAGAAAGAAAGGAAGGAAGGAAGAATCTAAGAAAAGATCACCAGCACATTTGAGTAGATGTGATATGGCATATCTATAGGACATGGACAAAGATCACACAGGATGCATTGGAACTTGTACTCACAGAGGAAATACTCAAAGGAATCAAAAATATGTCTTGATGAAGCTGACATAAAGTGTTTTTTCCTTGTCTCTGTTGGTAGAGAAGATTCAATCTCTTGTGGGGATTGGGGAGAGAAAGGATACTTCTAGAAATTAATATGACAGATAGATAGAGTATTTATTAAGCATTTACTGTGTAGCAGGTACTGTGATAAATGCTGGGAATACAAATACAAGCAAAAAGCTAGTCCTGCCCTCAAGGATCTTACATTCAAATAGGGAAATACACTACATAAAAGGGGAGGGGAGGGAATACACACACACACATACATATGTGTATATATATATATATACATATATATATACACACACATATATATATATGTATATCTGCATCTATAAAACAGATATATCTAGATATATCTATTTTTGTAGATAAGCTACAGATATAGATATAGATGTCCCAATAGAAGTAAGATGGAAAAATAGTGCAGGGAGTCATGAGTTGAGCTGGATTTGAATTGAGCATGGCAGTCATACGTGCTTCTTCAAATAGAGGTTCCAATGAGGAATTCAACAATTGGAGGAGGAGGAGGCCATAAGGGTGGAAGCATTGCCATTAGGATGAGGCTGCTAGGACCAAGATGTAAAAGTTATCCAAGGAATCATGCTCTAGGCTGGGTTTGAAGTGGTTGGCATAATACAATAAAAAGACATTCATCCAGGGGCAGCTAGGTGGTGCAGTGAGTAGAGCACTGGCCTTGGAGTCAGGAGGACCTGAGTTCAAATCTGGCCTCAGACACTTGACACATGTGCTAACTGTGTGACCTTGGGCAAGTCATTTAACCACAATTGCCCTGCCAAAATAAAAAGACATTCATCCATTCCATAAACATTTAGCAGCTGCCTGCTACATATAGACCCTATGCTAGGTACTAGAGAGAATATTTGGCTTAAAAAGATATTTTGTGTCTGGTAACAGCTTGTAATTGTCAGAGGTGCTGGTCAGTTCTCCAAATATAGCCTATTCTAATAATTTTCTTCTATTCCATTTGGAATAGAATATCCATCTGTAGTACCTGTCTCATATATGGAGATATTTTGACTTAATGGGCTAACTATCCAGCTACGTGCCTTAATTTGAAAAGTAGCCATTTTTAATCTATTGCATTTTTGTTTTTGCACAGGATGTTAGGTTAATCTCTTTTGAGTAATCATTTATCTCACTGAGGAGCCCCTGTAATATTCTAAAGCTTGAAGCCATTATTGCAATACTGTCTATAAATGATAGCATCTATCTGGAGGACCTTACCATCTGTAAGGAATCCTTCTTTTTGGATATTATGTGCACATTTTCCATGGTGGTGGCAAACACCTTCGACACCTGTACATCTTCCTATTTGATACCTTGCTTGAAGTTACTTGGCAGATCATTACTGAACAGTCAGTCTGTGGTTGCATCTCATTTCATAAGCATGAGAGAAAACTTACGGGAGCAAAGCCTTTAAAGCTATATTTTGCTCAGCTTGGTCGTCCAAGAGACAATAAACACAGTATTTAGTATTCTTTGTTACTTTTGGTCAATCATATAACTTTATAGTTATAGTCTTAAGGAGAGCTTTCTACTAGGAAACGAACAAATCAAAACCCCTCCCAAACCCTGGGATATAAAGCCTACGTGTTGCCTCCTCACATATTCCATCAAGGATATCCACTAGTCACTATGTTCCTCAACAATGCTTTGAGTTATCATATGGAATGTCAAGGCTTTTTTGTTTCTGTTTATCACTCAGAATGGTACAATCTCTGCAAAAGCCTTCCTTGTACTCAGGTTTTCTGGCAGAAGGAACAAGTAACTTGATCCACAGTTAACTCTTGAGCCATCTATTAGCCATAGCTAGTTATTTTCAGTCAACCAAATCTGACCTATTCAACCTCTTCTTCTGTCCTGTATGTGATTGGACAGCCACTCTGTGCGTTATCATGAACCTCTTCACTACCTTTCATGAATCTCTTTTGCCCATTGTAAATTGTTTTTCTTGGTATTACTTCCATCCCATAAGCTTCTTTTAACATGACAAACATCTCACTTGTAGATTTATTTAAATTCACATAAACTTGGTATTAATTAGAGAATCTTAGTATCCCAAAGTTAGAAGGGCCCTCAGAGACTGTGCACTCCAACTTTCTCCCTGAAGCTTGAATTAATCAGTGTGGTGAAGGGCTTCAAGTTCATACTATATAAAGTTTGGTTGAAGGAATGGGGAATCCCTAGCCTTGGGACAAATGAATCATGGAAGACATGATAGCTTTCTTTGAGTAGCTAAAAGACTATTTTGTGGAAGAGGGATTAGGCCTGTTCTACTTAGCTCTAGAGGACAGTTGATGGAAGTCAAGTTTTAGGCCTCATTTAAGGAAGAAAAAAAACCAAAACTTCTTAACAATTTGAGCAGGGTAAAAAGTAAGATGGGCTGCCTTGGAAGGTAATAGGGTTTCCCTTCATTGGAGATCTCTAAGGAAAAGCTAGATGGCTATAGGTTGGAGATGTTGCACTAAGGATTCTATTTTTTATTTTTAATTTATTTTTAATTTTTTAAATTTTTATTTCCATTTTATTTATTTATTTAATATTTTTAGTTTTCAGCATTAATTTTTATAAGAGTTTGAATTACAAATTTTCTCCCCATTTCTACCCTACCCCCATTCCAAGATGGCATATATTCTGATACACTGAGGATTCTTGATCAGATGTTGGGGAACTAGCATTCTGAATGATGAATAGCAACAAAAAAACCTTGACATTCTGGATGATGTCTTAAAAGTATCTGTAAACTTTGTTGAAGAAGTTATCCTTAATGGGACATATGAGAAAGGAACAGGTAGGCTTTCTGTAGCAGTGTTTGAGATTTGTTTGTTTGTTTGGACTAGAAGCCCTTTGAACTCTCTTCTAGTTCTGAGATTCTAGCCAAATAATTCTTGAGAATATTGTGACCTTTCTTCTAAATAACCACAAGAGAAACAACATACACTTCTATTGACCACAGCTGAAAGCCTAAGAGTGGCTAAATGATGGGGAGATATTCTGTAATATGTCCCTGCTAGCATCTCACCTTTTCTGTCCCTTTAACCACATAACAACACCTCTCTTTTTATTTTAGAATCATACCAATATGCTAAACTGTGGTGAAATTAATGCCAGTGCATGATTCTTCCTCCTTCTCTTACATAAGATGTAAGGAAAACACATTCTTCTCAATGCTTCTTCTTGTGGCATTTTTCTGTGTGTAAACACAACTATAAATTTCCGGTATGCCAACACGACGGGAAATGTATTCACTGATAGTGAAACAGAGACATCTGGTACGATCAGATGTGCCACACCGACTTCTTTCTTTACTGGAATTAAGAGGATGCTGAGTTGCTGCCCCTGTGGTTTTGGCTTGGGCACCTTTGCCTCCACAGCTCTACCGCAATTGTACTCTCTCCTTTGGCTTCACTGCACCCAGCATTGCTGTGCCTTTAGGTCACTGAGGAGCTTAACAAGAGCATAAGCTTGTCACAACCCAGGCTTAAAACCAATCACTTGCATACCCACCTCCTTCATCCTCCACCCTAGTGTATGAAACCCACCCTTCAGATGCTTCACCTCTGGCCTCCATCAGCTCAGCCTCTCTCTCCACCCTGCTCCCCAGCCTAGCAAAAAGTGGAAGGAAAGAACTCCTCCTAACTGCTCATTTGGTGCTGTGTAGCACACTCCCTCCCAGGAATTATATTTGGCTGAAAGCTATTGGAACCAACAGAGCAAAATCAGATTTCGACCAGCTGGAGTTGTGAAAGCATTGAGATGAAGGGAACAGTGACAACATCATTATGAAGAGGTGGATGAAGAAATGGGATGGCTCAGTGCTTATGACAGCAAGCGTATATACAGACACTGATATACTTAGCAGACCAAGCCAGCTGGTGGAAATCAATCAGTCAGACAACACATACCCTTTACTGCTGCTATAGATACAAAATGAATAAAGAGAAGAGGAAAGAGAAAAGAAGGGCAGTCTTTCTTGAAGAACTTACAAAGCAAATAGGAACATAGCCTTGGAGCCAGAAGGGACCCTAGCAATCATCTGGCCAAACTTGCTCATTTTATAGTGAAGAAACTGAGGCCCAGAGGGAATTGTTCAAGGTCAGTTGCACAGTTAGAATTTGAACCTGGGTCTTCTGACTTGAAATCCAGTGGCCTTTCCATTTCATCATGGAAATAGGGAGCTAGGATCTCTTCCTTCCCCGTAATACCCCCATTTCAAGATGGTACCAAAAGTGCACAAAAGGAAATATGAAGTATAATATAATATGTGGTATATACATGAGGACTGAAGAAATTCAGTATAATTAAAGTAGCATTGTTTCAAATATAGGTTGTCCATGAATATAGACTCTTCTCTTAAATGATATCTCTTTGGTGACATGTAAATATTGGCATTCCCCCCCTAGGACTCTTGGGTTATGTGACTTAAGCACTGCCTCCTTTAAATCTATAGAAAAGCAGCCTATTACTGTATTATTTATTTTTCCCTTAGCATTTTGTTTTTATTATTTTGGTTGTAATAATATTGGTTAAATATATGTTGACCTTGGCTATAGACTACCTTTTCTAAAATAAATCTCTTGGAAAGGAATATATACAGCATACACATACACACATACGTACACAGTACATGTATATATATGTACTGTATATATACATGCATTTAACACACATGTATCTCCATATGTAATACATATATATGTTATATACACATATTGTCTATCACTAATTCAAACTCAGTTGCCTCCCACTGCAGTAGCCCACCAGGGACATCAGGTAAGTAGTTCAAACTATGACTGTCCTGGCTTAAAGGTCCTTGGATGCTACCAGTTCATCAAATGAAATGTCTTATGCTAAGTTCTTATATTACACTGACCTGTCTTTGGCATGCTTTCTTCCAGATTAAGCTGATGCTTGGTTGGCCCCTTGACTGTTTTCATGTTCAGATTCTGCTACTACGTGCTACTGATCATGTCACCACCTCATACAGTCTGGACCAGGGGTGGGGAACCTGCAGGCTTGAGGCCATATGTGGCCTTCTAGATCCTTGGGTGCAGTCTTTTAACTGAGTCCAAGTTTTACAGCTTCAGTCAAAGGGCTGCACTTGAGGGCCTAGAGGGCCACACGCAACCTTGAGTCCACAGGTTCCCCACTTCTGGCTCTGGACTCTTTATGTCTTGCTTCTTTGAACTCTGTGGCTGACATCTTTATCATGGACATGCCCCAGTCCTTGCTTCTCTCCTGACCCAAATACTGGTTGTCCCTGGACCAAATGTACTGTGTCCAGCAGTATCTCAGTTGAAGTCTTCTAAAATTATTGACTTTACAACATGAAGCTCTTTGTTCCTTGGTCTGGCTTCACCTTAGGCAGGATCAGAGTAGTGAGAACACATAAATCACCCGCAGTACCCCATCTTACCAGAGGTACCCAGAAAAATTATCTCATGTTTGAGACACTCTAAATGCCACACTCATTCCAAACCAAAGCTGATGTTCCCTCTTTGATATGTTTATGCTTACTAACAAGCCAGGGAACAAAGTAATTTAAAAAATAAAAAAACACAGCAAATAAAACATCAAGAAAGGATTTGACCTTTCCTTCCCTAACTCTCATCCCCATGAATATATGAGATACACTCTTTTGTATGTTACTGTACCACAATTGGGTGACAGCATACATGCAAACATCATGTGTGACCAGGGAATATGGACACAGGACACTCACTGGGAAACCATTTGGCATGAATATGTACAGATTATTGCAACACACCTCCAATGAGGCAGAACGGCTGATGTCCTCTGTGGGGTGTGGTTGCCTTCTGCTCTTTACTGAACGTTGCATTTCTGTTCTGGGATAGAGCCCCCTGAGATGACTCCCTCTCAGGCTGATTTGATGATCGTTGTATTCTTGACTGCAATTGCCACATCGTGCAAAGGCCCACCCATGCTACGCTCTCTCTACTTCTGACTTAATCTCCAGCTTCTACCTCTACCCCAACTGCTTAAGCCCTACTCAGGTATCCTATACTCTATCTCATCCCAACTTTTTAACTCCTTTTAGAATGAAAACTCCTTAAGAGTAGTTTCTTTATTTGTTTTTATATATCCAAGAGCTTAGCACAGTGATTGGTGCATACTAAGTGCTCAAAAAATGCTCTATTACATATCTATCATCTATCTATTTGTCTGTCTGTCTATCTATCTATCTATCTATCTCCTGCTTCTAGCCTTTTTCCATCTCATTTTCCTGTTGGACCAAGTAATGTGATTTCCTTGTTGCTTTGTGTTACTGACTTCTATCTATGTCGAGATATCTTTTTTCTATGATGTCATATTTCCCAGGTAGAGGAGAATTCCCTTGGCACTATGGTAGCTGCTGCAGCTAAGGGGAGGAAGTAGATGAATCAGTATTTAGGTGTCATGTGAGTATGTGTTGGTGAAGTGTCAAAGGTTAGTTATTTATCATGGTGGCCGATTCCATTTGAATGGGGGTGGATGACATTGATTGCCAATGTGTTAGGCCCAGGGAACTGAGAGCTGGGTGGAACCAAAGCACAGTGAATTCTGCGAAAAAAAGATGCCATTCTAGTAGTTGAGACTGGAAAGACTTGACGTCTCTGAGTACCAGATATATGCTAGAAGGCACAGAAGGACTCTGGTTTCACAGAGCCAGTTTCTAGGTACTGCAGCAGAGCTACTCTAGCATTTTCTAACTGTTCTTCCTGGTTCTCCTACTGACTCATCACTTAATTCCTATTTTAAGACTCTCCAGCTGTACAGTACAGATAATGTTTATAATACTCCTAACTGAGAAGATGTTCACAAGGGTTAGGGAGTCTACTGGAATGTAATTAGATGAAAGGTACTATGTAAATAGAAAGACCCAGCAATCTTATTAGTTTAGAAGTGTGCATGCAAGGGTTGCCATGTATGCCTGTGGCTATGAATGCTGCGTAAGTTATAAACATGCTCCGAGTTTTCTACCTACTCCAGCAGACTTTTAATTTATAAATTTCTGGGTCATCACTTATATCCTCAACCCTTAAGTGTATAGTGAAAAACTACTTAAGGGCAGGAACTACATCTTATGCTTTGTATCTCCCAAGTTGCTTAAAGTGAACAAAAAGGCAAAATGTCACTGAGTTGGTTTAGGATCTCAAAGAAGAATCCAGCTCTACATATTATATGTAGCTATGAGGTTTATGGCTAGTATATGAACCTCTCTTGGTATATTCTCATGTGCAAAAACATAACAAGGAGACAAAGGAACATAGTAATATTTTAGAGCTGGAAGGGACTTCAGAGGCCACCTATATGTCTCTCTCATTTCCTTCTTCCCTCCCTCTCTCCCTTCCCTCCTTCCTTCCTTTCTTCCTTCCTTCCTTGCTTCCTTCCTTCCCCTCTTCCCTTTATTTCTCCATTGTGCTCTCTCTGTGTCTCTTTCTTTCTCTCTGTCTTTCTATCTGTCTCTCTTCCCTCACTCCCTGCCCCATGGTTCATTGGTCCCTACACCAATGAACTCCTAGGATGAAAACTCTTCTGACCTTCCACCAAAGCAAATTTGGAACTTCTCTTTCATGTGTAGACTGAGTTATTTGTAATTTGAAAGGCAGTATGAAATAGCAAATAGAGAGCTGTCCTCCAATTTAGGAAGACCTTGGATCAAGTTTTTCCTCTAATACATATTGGCTAAGCAATTCACTGTATCTCTCAATGTTTTAGAAAACTAAAAATTGCAGAGCAGATTCTGACCCCAATTTGTAGAAAGATTTCTATCACTTAAGAGTTTCCTATATCAGTGAAATCATAGGTCCAGTTCCCATCCTTAAGGTGCTTAGGGGCTAAATGTCTCACTAAGGTTCATAAGTCAATAAAGATAACTTCAATTTTCTCTTCCTAGGCCTATTCTCTGATTTTCTTTTTCTTACCTAATCACTATACCCAGGATTTCTCTTGTTATATCACAAAATAATGGAAGCAAAATGAGTCCTTATTTGCCCCTGATTTTGCTGAGAAAGTTTCCAGTGTTCATAATTTTGAAAACTATTCTTTTTTCATTTTGTATAGCTACTTCATTTAAGAAAAGTTCCTCTTACTCATGCTTTTTAGTATTTTAAATATAAATGTGTGCCATATTTGGTCAAATCATTTTCTTTATGTATTGATTTAATCTAACCTCTGTTATTAATACTTTGTTTTTAAACTTTTTTAGTTTTTGCTTTTCTAAGCTAGACGATCTACCAAAAATATAAACATTTCCATTTACAAAGAACAGAAAAAGAGAAATATATAGATGATCACTCATCTAGAATATGTATAGTTTTAGAATATATATTTATGTATGTACATATATATAAATATATAAACATAATTTTAGATTTCAGTGTAATTCCAAAACTATTTTTTCTGTTTTTTACTCTGAAGTTCTCTTATGTGGTTTGCAAATGCTTTCTTGATGTTCCTTTCTTTCCTTTTTTGAGGGGGGAAGCACATTGATATCACTAGTCCTCTTTCCTTCCAGTTCTTCACTTCCCTTGCAGCAAGTTACCATAATCAAGTGAAATAAATCCACACATTCGCTAGGTCCAAAAATGTCTCATTCTGTAACTCAGATCCACCACTTCCCTCTCAAGAAGTGGGAAGCCTGCTTGGCCCTTGGTCCTCTGAAATTGTGATTGAGCATTGCATTAATCAGAGATATGTCTTTCAAAATTGCTTTTCTTTACATTGTTGTATTCATTTTCTCATTCACCCATTCATTGCTTTTCTTCATAATCTTGTTATCCTTCCTTCCTTCTGTATCAGTTCAAACAATTTATACAAGTCTTCCTGGGTTTTTCTGAATCCATTGCATTTGTCCTTTCTTAAGGCACAATAATAAATGTTTCATTATATTCATATGCCACAATTTGTTCATCCATTCCCTAAAATATGGATATTTCCTCAGTTTTTAGTTCTTTAGTGCTTCCATGAATATTTTTGTAACTTAGAGTCCTTTCCCTCTTAATTTTTTTTTCTCTTTGAGATCTATGCCTACTGGTGATATCACTGTACATGAAGTTTAGTGACTTTTTGCATTGAGTTCCAAATTATTTCCCAGAATGATTATACTAATTCACAGGTCCATCAGTATGCTGGTCCTTTCACATGCTCTCTAATAATTGTCATTACATACATACATACGTAAGCACATATACACACACATCTATGTGTGTGTATATATATGTGTGTAAGTATATATATCTATATATCTATATATATATGTATGCATGTATGTATAGCCATCTTTTCCCATCTGATAAGTGTGGTATCTCTGAAGAATTTTACTTGTCATTTCTTTTGTCATTAGTGATTTAGAGCCTTTTTCTTATGGTCATTGATAGCTTGGTGAGTAAACAAGTGATTTCTACCTATCATTCTTTTATTTCACTTGTGTTTCTTACTATTTTGACATGGGAAGGGGAAAGCTGGAATAAGTTGCAACCTTTCATTCCTCTATCTTGCAGGTTAAGTCCTGTGATCAATCAATCAATCAATAGAAACTTATTAGGTACCTAATATGTGCCATCTGGCTAGGTGCTAGGGATACAAAAAGAGTCAACAGACCAATCCCTTCCCTCAAGGAGATTACTGTCTAATGGAAGACACAGTATGTAAACAACTATATACAAAGAAAACTATATTCAGCATAAATAGGAAATAATTAACAGAAGAAAGGCACTGAAGGAGGAGTGAGGGGAGACTTCCTGTAGAAGATAGAATTTTATTGGGACTTCATGAAAGCCAGTGAGGTCAGTAATTGGAGCAAAGGAGGGAGAGTGTTCCAGGCATCGGTGAGAGCCAGAGAGAATGCCTGGAGCCGAGAGATGGAATGTCTTATTTGCTGAACAATCAGGAGGCCAGTGTCACTAAAACAAAGATTATGTGTTGGGGAACAGGATGTTGTTGTTCATTCATCCTTCATTTTCAAAGAGCACCAATGACATCCCTATGTTGGGTAAAATAGTGGATGATGGATGATGTCTTGACTTGCACATGAATTGGATTTAAGTGAATGCACGAAGTCATCAACCTTACTCTCTCTTCCAGAGTCATCAAAGTCCAGTGGCAAGACAGAAATCAGGGTGACTGGTGATGATGCAGGATGTAGTGGATGACCTTCGTGTCTTCAATATCTAACCAAGTTCTAAGGGCTCCAGCTGCCTTTGTTCAGCAGCACTGGGTAGGAGTGCGAGAGGTGCATGATGGGAGTGATCCAAGGTTGAGGCTTGGCTGAGTGTAATCACCTATTGATCACAGAAAGTTTATTGATATAAACAAGCTTTTCTACTCTGTCAGTTAATATCTTGCTGAGAATCAACATTTATCAGCCACTGAATTTATTTCTTCTTTATTAAATAAGCAGTGCCATTAGGTAAAGAAATGTAGGTTGAGGGTAGAAAGAACTGGGTCACAAATTATTGTGGTAATGAGGACATTAAAGTAATTAGCTTGCAAGGTCATTATAACTTTTTTTGAGGGGGAAAGGCAGTACAATTGGGGTTAAGTGACTTGCCCAAGGTCACACAGCTAGTAAGTGTGTCAAGTGTCTGAGGCTGCATTTGAATTCAGGTCCTCCTGACTCCAGGGCCAGTGCTCTACTCACTGCACCACCTAGCTGCCCCACGGGGGTCATTATAACTTTGACAAGGAGAGCTGAGCATAATGAATCTTGAAGGAACCATGATCTGATCACATCAGCAGTAACTCACTAGGTCACTGTGTGACTCTGGGCAAGTCACTGGTCTTCTGTGCACCTCATTTTCTTCACCTGTAAAATAGAGATTAAAATGACTGCAAGGCTTATCTTTTAGGGTAATGTCAAGGCTCAGTGAACATAAACAACTTTGCAAACATTAGAGCTTGTTATAAATACTAGCTCTTATTATTATTATTATCAATGTAAAAGTGGGGGAGGGAAGAGGCAGCAGTTGTACTGTTCAGAGCCATCTTCTTCCTTTGGGGAACATAAGTTCTGGCAGGTGGGTAATAATTCCCAAGACTGGACTGTGTTATGAAGTAGCATATGGTAAGTGTACATAAATATTTGCTTCATTTCAAAACTTGCCTCTGGGCTTGCCAGTTTTTCCAAGCTGTTACCCAAAAGTGAACACGTCTCACATCTACCACTGCTGTGAGTGCCTGGCTTTCCTCTTCTATTCTGAGACTGGAATATTAACTTCAAAAACTGATTTACTTTATGGAAGGCCTGGTTAGGTGAGACACTCTGTTTATTTTTCTAAAACAAATATTTCTATAATATGTCAGGGTTCCAAACTTGGCTAGGGAGTTCCAGCTCCTGTTGTTGGGGCTGTGAAAACAGAGAGGTAGTCTGTGGAAAATGATTTTTTCAGATGATTTTATTTTTATTGATGCCTTTTATTCTTACATTGAATTCCTTTCTGAATATATCCCTTTTCTATTCAATAAGCCACCCCTTATAATGAATATTTGAAAAGAAAGAGAAAAAAAATTTAGTGAAACATAGACTGTGTATATAGACATATAGGCTGATACGTAATATTCCACATTCATAGACCTACTCCTGAAAATATGGGGAGGGAAATACATTTCTTCACTTTTCTCCAGGGCCAACCTGGGTCATTATAATTAAACATTATAATTAGTGTCATTCCCAATCACATTATTGTCATTGTATATGTTGTTTCGTGGTTCTGCTTAATTTACTCTTTCATGTAAATTTTCCTATGTTTATTTGAATTCTTCTTATTTATTATTTCTTATGGTGTGATAATATTTCTTACATTTATATGCCATGCTTTGTCTAGGATATTACCCCATTCTTTGGCCAATTACTTTATTTCCAGCTCATTGACTCTCAAAAAGTGCTCTTATGAATACTTTGGTATATAAAGGAGCTTTCTGTTTTTGATCTCTTTGAGGGTATGTGCCAAGCAATGATCTGTGGGTCAAAGGGTGTGGATATTTTAGTCACTTAAAAAAGTATAATTCAAATTGATTGCCAGTATAGTTGTGCCAGTATTGTTCATAGCTCTACCAGTTAGTATATTGATGTGCCTTTTGAATGTGGGATTTCTTAAAACTGATTTTTTTCAAGATCTAACTGTTCTTTTTCAAATGGGGAAGGAAATTCTCTCTTTACTGTCAGGGAATATATTATTTGAGAATGGACTCCCCTGTAAATTTACCCCTTCAAACTTTCCTCTTTTTCTTCCTTCATCTCTGACTTTCAGATTTCTTGTATACCTTCAAGATTCATCTCCATGATGCTTTCCATGACTGCTTCCTTGTTCCCCATTGTTAGTGGTCTTTCTCTTCTTAATTTACCTTGTGTCGTACGTATTTTTGTACACATGTTTTGTCTCCCCAGTGAGCGGAATCCATTGTCTTCTGTGCCGCCATCTCTGGAAGTGCCCTCTCAAATTTTATTTTGATCGGAACTAGAGATTTCTTTCATCAAAGCAGATCATGAAGGTCAGCTGCAAGGTCACATGACTTATTGATATTCACATAGCCAGTCTGTGGCAGAAGCAAGACTAGAGACTAGATCTCCCTTTCTATGTGCCAGCCCTCTGTCCATTGGGTTTGTTGACTTGAACATAGTTATTGCTTGATAAATATTTATTTGGATCATAGACTTACAGCTCGAAGGGACTTTGAAGGCCAACAAATTCAATTTCCTTCTTTTACAGATAAAGAAATTGAGGCACAAGGGGTTAAATGATTTGGCCAGGGCCACCACCAAATATGTCTAAGGTGGATTTTGAACCCAGGTCCTCTTGATTCCTAGTTCAAATACACTATTCACTGGGTCATCTAGTTGGATAAAAACTAGCTAACAGGAGAAACAGTAGCTGTTATATCAGGTAGAGCCTACCTCCAAAAATTTCTTACAATAAATAGAAATAGCCGAGGAAAATGAAGTCAATTTTATCTTTGCTGAATTAAATGAACTTTCTAGATGCTTCATGATTTTAATATCTGAGATCTCTTTTCCAATGGAAAGACTCAAATTTAATACTTCTGCTCTCCTACAATAATTACCTCCTTTATGATCAAATTGTTTTCATCCATGGCCTCGAGCTATCTTTTTGCTGTGAGGCCATGAGCTATGTTTGCTAGGCTCTAAGTTGGACCATCCCCACACACAGGGAAACTGGCAAGCAGGTAGTTTTCTACTTCAGGAAGGCATTATGTATCGTTTTGATTTTCTAATTATTTCTTATGAACTGGTACCACATTACGGAGTATGTTATGCCTCCTTCCCCAAAAAGTCTTTTTTTCTGAAAAGCCTTATAACTTGCATGATATGACCTTGAAGATGGAAGGAGCTGATGCAGAAAATAGCAATGCAAGTATTAGGACTACAGAAAGCACACTTAAATAGGCAGTGAGCTCCATTCTAACTCTGTGCTATCAGAGGAAACCAATGACATGGATAAGCCTAAGACTAAACAGCAGATAATCTCCTTCCCCTAAACTCCTAAAATCAATATTTTTTTTTACTTAGTATTGTCTTCCTTTCCTTTCCTTTCCTTTCCTTTCCTTTCCTTTCCTTTCCTTTCCTTTCCTTTCCTTTCCTTTCCTTTCCTTTCCTTTCCTTTCCTTTCCTTTCCTTTCCTTTCCTTTCCTTTCCTTTCCTTTCCTTTCCTTTCCTTTCCTTTCCTTTCCTTTCCTTTCCTTTCCTTTCCTTTCCTTTCCTTTCCTTTCCTTTCCTTTCCTTTCCTTTCCTTCCTTTCCTTTCCCTTCTTCCTTGTCCTTCCTTCCTTTCCCTTCCTTCCTTCCTTCCTTCATTCCTTCCTTCCTTCCTTCTTCCCTCCCTCCCTCCCTCCCTTCCTTCCTTCCTTCCTTCCTTCCTTCCTTCCTTCCTTCCTTCCTTCCTTCCTTTCTTTTTCTTCAAGCTTTATGTTTCCATTCCGGAAGCTCACAGTGACTATTAGTAATGTGGCAGGTAGTTTTGCAGCAAGTTGGTGTTGGGAGTGGGGTTGAAAGAAACCTCTGAGAGTCAAGATGTGGCTATTCTGTAATGTGCAACTTCAGCTTTTGCTACAATTGGCTTGGGAGTAGATCTCTAGGACGCTGTCTCACTGCATATTTCATGAACTATGTTGCTAAATGAAGAAGGCATTATGTATATCACATACCTCTAGGGTAATCTTAGTCAGGATTTCACAGTTGAGTCAGGAATACCATAGGCTGTTAGTATGTTTAGTATTTGTTTTAGTTCCTATGAGACTTTCCTTATGTTCCCTTTTCCTATGAAGGAGACAGCCTTTTTTATATTATATTAAGTTGGTAATATAGTACAACTGTCAGCTCATTTTGTCATGTAAATTTTCTACCAAATATCATGAAGAACATTATTTCATTCAAAACATCACTTTATATTGTCAGTGTAGAAAAATAAGCTAGCGTGTTTACTTCAGTCAGTTTCAATAACAGCTCCCATATCATAGTTGCCAAAACTCCCATTAAAGACATATGTTTTTTGACTCATTTATTGAGGTAATATCGCAATACTTCTCTATCACTGGCAAACAGTTTGAGTTTCATTTTTCTACAAGACATAAACATATTACACAAGGCAAGTGATAGAACTTTGGAACTTAGAGCTTAAGCACTATAGGGAGTAGGAATTTCTAGAGATTTCCTAAATAGGTAATCTAGAAGACTCCTTGGAGCTGTGACTGGCCTGACGAAAACAGGCCTATTTTCCAGCATGTTCTCATAATGATGGGGGAGCATTTTTTTCCTAATGGGGATACTTCTTTGTTGTGGTGACCAAAGTTCCACATCCTCATTTTCTGGTTTTCTGGTAGTTCAAATTGTAACTGTTCACAGTGGGATATGCACAGTGAAATCTTTACTCTGGTGGAACTGTCCTCTATGCTCTGTACCTTCTTTTCTCAACTGATTTTGTCCATGATCATAGAATCATTAATTTAAAACTGGAAGGGACCATGGAGATCACTGAGTTCAATCTTCTCACTTTGCAGATGAGAAAATTGAGGCCCAAAGAAGCTAAATGATTTGCCCAGAGTCACATAACTAGTAAATGTTTGAGGCAGAATTTGAACCCAGGTCAAGTTAGGGCTAATTACGACCCTCGTTCCATTAATGAATATAGGGTGCTAATACTAGGAATTTGTCATGGCTCTGCCTATTGGTCATTTGACCTCTGTTCAGTTGGTGTTTGACTCTGCCTTCCATTAACAGTTGTTCTGGACCAAAGGCTAGAATTAGGGCTCTCATGCCTTCAAATAATCTCTTTGGATCATGGATGTTTGGGTGTGGGGGGAAGGAAACAGCTTTGCAGGAAGCGTAGTCAAAGCAATTGTACAAATAAGAACTGAAATGATTAACAGATATTTCTGCAGCATTTCCCCCTCAAGAGACTTGCAAGAAGCAGCCCACTGATGCATGAAGTTGCCTTTATGCCAATTAGGAAAGCTTTAATGAGAAGCTTGTGATGTGATGCTTTACTTGGGCTTCTGGGAACCAGGATTTTTCAACTTCTCTTCTTTTCTGCTATACACCCTTTGTCAGTCTGACCCTTATTTTTTTGGTTGTAAGACATGTAATCATATTTATCTAGACAGAATCTGGTTCTAGCTACTATATCAAGCAGATGAGTATAATCTCACTAAGAAATAACTTCTTTTCAATGGCTTAGTTGGCTCAGGACACAAACAAAGCTATTGGCAACTGGGGCAAAAAAATCTGAAAAAGTAAGTGATAGTAGTTTACCAAAAGTATCATTTGGGGTTGCTGTCTTATAGAAATAAATCTAAGAATGATCAGGTATTGTGGTACCTTTTAAAAATACAGCCTTTACCTCATAGGGTAAACTAATTATCTAGTGGGAAATGGAAGTAGAAACAGCTGGTGTTATATGGATATTCATTCATATCAATGATAATTCTTCTGATAACATCAGTACAACTAATATTGACAAAGCATGACCTATATGTTCTCTTCTGTGTAGAATGTATTGAAAAATGTGGTCCTTGGCCTTCAGGTCTGAAATATAAGAAATCTCATTGTTCTCAGGAAGGAAAATAAGCCCGCTTCATTGCTGACATTATTTCTGGAAGTCACATACTCAAAGATCAAAATTCAGGAAATGACTAATCAATACAGCAATTAGTAGAGTTATTCTGGTTGGAAGCCAGAGATTTCATTTTACTTTCTTGGCAGAGAGATGTATACTTGGCATTATAATTGTGTAGAGCGGTGTGACTACAGCGGTCCTGTGAATAATTTATAAGCAACTTATCATCCAGCTACGGTCCCAGTATACAAGGAGAGCTGTAGAACCAACAGTGGAATTGGAGTCAGAGGCCTTGGTTTCAAATTCTGTTAACCATTTTCTGTAAGATCTTGGCCAGATCATTTCATCTCTTTGTGACTGCACTTTCTCATCTAAAGATGAATGGGTAGAGTTTCGGGCTAGATAATCTCTAAGGTCTCTACCATTTATAAATCAGTCTTAGTATCTTAAAATTCAGAACTCTGATTCATCCCTTTTAAGGTGATAAGGTAATCTGAAGCACACTGATCTCACCTGTTGTTGAATTTTATGTCCCTTTTAAGTTATATGGAAACGAACCAAATGAAAGGATGTGTATTTGTGATGGAGGCTCATCTCTTAAGTCATTATTTCTCATTTTAATTTAAAATGCATGTATTTCAGTGGTGATAGCATTAATTGCCATCTGAGTCAGGCAGAGTTAAAAAACTGATGCTGGTACTGTTGATGGCAGGATCTTCCCATATGTTTTATGGTTGCTAAAGGACAAAGTTACTTGACAGAATATCAGCCAGAGGGATATGTTTCTCAGCAAACCACATTGCAACACCAGGTTTTCTTGGGAAAAAAATTACTGCTGTGAGCAATATTATGTGTCATTTCAGGTCTTCCTTTGGTTCTGGGAATGTCAGAAGGCACTTCAAAATTAAAGTTAATCATTAATATTTGAAAGCAAGTAGGATAGCAAGTTGATGTGATGACTATTTCCTGTGAGCATTAATTCTGATCAGAACCTAACATTTTTAAATACATTCTTCTTTTGGAAGATATTCAAATATTTACTAGTTGTGTGACTTAGGAAAGTCGCTAAATTTTCCATGCTTCAATTTCTTCATTTGTAAAATTAGGAGGGTGGGTTTTGATGCCTTTCAAGGTCATTTCCACTTATAAATTTGTGATCATTGTGCCCAGTGGGAAATTTTTCTTGTTTAACCATTTGCTCATTTTGTCCATATTACCCTCCCAATACTCATAGCAAATGCCACAAAGGCTATTGCTCTGAACGAATAGGAAAGGGCAACTCACAGAATAAGAAGGTTATCCTCTGGAAAGACATACAAAGATATCTTGGCTTTCTGATGTCATGTGTATTACAATTAACTCCAAGCCATATGCATAAAAATATTTGTAGCATTTCTTTTTTATATAGTGGCAAAGGACTCTGAACTAAGGGATTGTCCATGAATTGGAGAGTGGCAGAACAAAATATGATAACAAATGTAATGGAATATTATTGAGTGGAAAGAAATGATGAAAGGGATAGTTGCAGACACATTTGGGCAGCCTTGTATTAGCTGATGCAGAGGCAAGTGAGCAGAACCTGATCCTTACAACAACCCTGTCAGGTAGCTGCTATCAAGGGAAACAGAGGTTAAATGACTTGCCCAAGGTCACACAGCTAATAAGTTTCCGAAGTTGGAAAGGAACTTTGGTTTTCCTGACTCCAGGTCCAATTCTCTATCTATTACAGCACCTGGCTGCCTCAAAAATGAAAAGAAGGGAACAAATAAAAAAAGGAGGCCAGAAAAAAACATTGTCAATCAGAATAGCTTTCAAGGCTACAGGTTGAATTTATTGTATTATATTAAATCATCCTATATAATTTAATTAGGCTATGTATGGAGCTAATTAATTACATGATGTGATATATAATTGGTTTTTATATAGAGAATTTTGTATATGTACATTGAATATAATTATGTATAAATATGTGATATATATACATATATATATAATCATGTATATTTTTATGTTATGTTTATAAACAAAAGCGATCTGTATGTAATAACATTCCATGGTTTTGGGTACAATCCCCTTTATTGTTTTACTGTGTAAATGGAAACATTTTATTTGGTGTTTGTTAAGTTCAGAATAAAAACTTTTTTAAATCCTTTTAAAGTCAATTTGAATTCCTTAATGATCAATATAAGCATGTTGGGGTCTTTGTATTCCAATCACATGGGAAAACTATCTAACACACATGTATTAAGCACCTACTGTGTACAAGACACCATACTGGGTAACAGGAATAAAATTTTTTAAACATTTGTTTCCTTTAAGGAGATTGTATTCTACTGAGATGGTGGAATGGTGTGGGAAGGGAGGCAGGACATACAAGATTTAAGTGTGCAACAAAGGACATCCCATAGAGCATGCTCAGAATTCTCTTCTTGGTTCTGTATAAGCAAATATGGTGGCTCTGTATTTAGGCATATTGGAAATGATGAACTTCCTGGCTGCCTCCAGACATGTAGTGATACAGTTCTGGAAAGGATTTAGCACTTAGATTTTCTGTGGCAAGCCTTGCTTATCCTATCCTTCTCTTCCTCCCTTGCCCCAACAGAGGGTAGAGGGACACATTATTATGTCAGTTAAAAGGCTGTTTCTGGCTCTCTTTCCTTAGGCTTGGCGTGAGGGATAGGGAAGTGTTGGTTCCCTTCACCACCATGGTGCCCTCACCTACAGGGCAACTAGTGTAGAAAGGCTTAACTAGGTGAACTTATGCCTGACTGCCTTGTCCATTTTTTTGTGTTTTTCTCTTTCCTGTTTTAGGTGGATGAGCATATATCCCCAGATAGATGTGTCTATGCCTGGAAGTGACCTTGAGAGTCTGAGAAATCTGGAGGTCCTAAGACTTTTTGGTTAGAGCTGAATGGTGACAAGGGGAGGAGTCCTCAGCAACTACTCCAATGCTCTTGGATAAAATGACCATCAATAAAAAGACTAGTCCAAGTCTAGCTTACTTTACCCGAAGACATGCTTTGGGAGTTGGTTGAACAGTCCACAGTTGAAATTTATAAGTAAGACACCTACTTAGCAGTTCTTCAAACTACTTCATGTTTAAATTGTTTTAATGATCAACTAGGGATAATGACACTGCCACTTATTTATTGTCTCATAATAATCTTTTATATTTTACCATTTCTTTTGTGTGTGGGAAATAAATATCTGTCTTATACTTGATTCATATTGTAGATTGAATATTTTTCTTCTTTCTCTTTTGAGGAAACACTAGATGTGATCTTAAAGTTAAGCTTTAAATATTTTGTTCATCATGGTGCCAGGGTGGGAGCTTTAACAAGTCAAAGAATATAAGAAAATATAGTATAAACCCCACTCTTATTAGAGGCCAGGCTTCCCCAGGACTGAACCCAATGCAGACTTTCTGCCTGTTGGTCATTCAGTCAGTCAATAAACGTTTGTTAGCCACCTACTATGTTCTGTGCTGATACTGCACAGGTCCAGAGCAAGGGAGCCATTTAGTGAAAAAGGAAAGAGACACTATACTCTAGCCCCTGTGAGCCAAGAAGTGGTTCCTTAATATTTGTCATAATGGGAGAGTGGCCAATGGGAGCCTCATCCTCAGAACATGCATGACATACTCTTATTTCACCTGAGGATGCTTAGATAGCTTTCTTTTGTTTAAAATTTATTTTTAGTTTTCAACATTCATTTCCACAAGATTTTGAGTTACAAATTTTCTCCCCATCTCTACCCTCCCCCCATCCCAAGATGGCATGTATTCTGACTGCTCCTTTCCCCAGTCTGCCCTCCCTTCTATCACCCCACTCCCCACCATCCCCTTTCCCTTTGCTTTTTTGTAGGGCAAGATAGATTTCTATACCCCATTGCCTGTATAATCCTATTTCCCAGTTGCATGTAAAAACAATTTTTTTAAACATTTGGAACTTTTAAACTTTTTAAACATTTTAGAGCTTTGAATTCCAAATTCTCTCCCTTCTTCCCTCCCCACCCACCCTCCTTGAGAATGCAAGCAATTTAATATAGGTTATACATATATCGTTATGCAAAACACTTCCATAATAGTCATGTTGTGAAAGACTAACTATATTTCCCTCCATTCTATCCTGTCCCCCTTTATTCAATTTTCTCCTTTGACCTTGTCTCTTTTCAAAAGTGTTTGTTTTTAACTACCTCCTCCCCCAATCTGTCCTCCCTTCTATCATCATCCCCCACCCTTGTCCCCTTCCCCCCTACTTTTCTGTAGGGTAAGATACCCAATTGAACATGTATGTTATTCCCTCCTTAAGTCAAAGCCAATGAGAGCAAGGTTCACTCATTCCCTTTCACCTATCCCCTCTTCCCTTCCATTATAACAGTTTTTTCTTGCCACTTTTATGTGAGACAATTTACCCCATTCTCACTCTCCCTTCCTCTTTCTGCCAATATATTCCTCTCTCACCACTTAACTTTATTGTTTTAGATATCATCCCTTCATATTCAACTCACCCTGTGCCCTCTGTCTATATATACGTATATTCCCTTCAGCTACCCTAATACTGAGAAAGGTCTTATGAGTTACAAACATCATCTTTCCATGTAGGAATGTAAACAGTTCAACTTTAGTAAATCCCTTATGATTTCTCTTTCCTGTTTACCTTTTCCATGCTTCTCTTGATTCTTGTATTTGAAAGTCAAATTTTCTATTCAGCTCTGGTCTTTTCATCAAGAATGCTTGAAAGTCCTCATTTCATTGAAAATCCATATGTTTCCCTGAAGTATTATACTCAGTTTTGTTGGGTAGGTGATTCTTGGTTTTAATCCTAGTTCCTTTGACCTCTGGAATATCATATTCCGATCCCTTCAATCCCTTAGTGTAGAAGCTGCTAGATCTTGTATTATCTTGATTGTGTTTCCACAAAACTCAAATTGTTTCTTTCTGGCTGCTTGCAATATTTTCTCCTTGACCTGGGAACTCTGGAATTTGGCCACAGTATTCCTAGGAGTTTTTTGGGGGGGGATCTTTTTCAGGAGGCAATTGGTGGATTCTTTCTATTTCTATTTTACCTTCTGGTTCTAGAATATAAGGGCAGTTTTCCTTGATATTTTCTTAAAGGATGATGTCTAAGCTCTTTTTTTGATCATGGCTTTCATGTAGTCCAAATATTTTAAAATTATCTCTCCTGGATCTATTCTCCAGGTCAGTGGTTTTTCCAATGAGATATTTCACATTGTTTTCCATTTTTTTATTCTTTTAGTTCTGTTTTATAATTTCTTAATTTCTCATGAAATCACTAGCTTCCACTTGCTCCATTCTAATTTTTAAGGCATTATTTTTTTCAGTGATCTTTCAGACCTCCTTTTTCCATTTGGCTAATCCTGCCTTTTAAGGCATTCTTCTCCTCATTGGCATTTTGTACCTCTTTTGTCATTTGAGTTAGTCTATTTTTCAAGATGTTATTTTCTTCAGTAATTTTGAGATCTCCTTTAGCAAGCTGTTGACTTGCTTTTCATGATTTTCTTGCATCACACTCATTTCTCTTCCCAATTTTTCCTCTACTTCTTTTACCTGATTTTCCAAATCCTTTTTGAGCTCTTCCATGGCCTGAGCCAATTCATATTTTTCTTGGAGGCTTTTGATGTAAAATCTTTGACTTCGTTGACTTCTTCTGACTGTATGTTTTGATCTTCTTTGTCACCAACGTAAGATCTATAGTGTGAGTCCTTTTATGCTGCCTGCTTATTTCCCCAGCCAATTACTTGACTTTTGAGCTCTTTGTTAGGGTATGACTGCTTTCACAGTGTAGAGTGCTCTATCCCAAGCTTCATGGATTTTGCGCTGCTGTTTTCAGGGCTACTTCTATTCTTAGGTGGTATGTTACTCCTCTCCTGGCCTGTGCTCTGGTCTGTGAGTGCAAGCACTCCTTTCTGCCATGTAAATACCAGGAGGACTCTCTCTCCACAGCTACCACAAGCTCTGCTACTTCAGTGCTCCTTCTCCCCCAAGGACTGCCAACCAGGACTGTGATCCAGATTCAAGCAGGGCAAAACAAGAGAATCCTGTCTCAGCACCAGCCAAGAGATCCCTGCACTCCTGCTCTGATCAGCCACTTGATTCTCCCCACTGTCTGTGGGCCTGGAGCTCTGGAAGCAGCCGCTGCAGCTGCTGCTCCTGCCACTGCCACTGCAGCCATCTCCACCATCCTGGGGCTAGGACCGGACAGCACCCTTCTCTCACCCAGGTCTGACAGTTTTCCCCCTGACCTGCTCTATTGTCTTTGGCATTTGTGGGTTGAGAAGTCTGGAAACTGCCACAGCACAGTGATTCAGGGCCCTGGTGCCTGCTCCACCCAGTCTGCTCTGGCCTGGTCTGTCTTGGTGCAGCCCATGCTGGGCTTAAGTCTCAGCACAGCACAATAGACTCTTCCCAGTAACCATCCAGGCTGTCTTGGGCTAGAGACTTGTTTCATTCTGTCATTTTGTGGGTTCTGTAGCTCTAGAATTTGTTTAGAGTAATTTTTTATAGGTGTTTGGAGGGATTTGGGGGAAAGCTCAAGTGACTCCCTGTTTTCACACTGCCATCTTGGCTCTGCCCCTTGGATAGCTTTCTTCTGGAAATCTGTGATATAGAGCGAAGGGGGCCTTTTTTTTTACTTCAGTATGATTGTTCTCGTCCACTAACCACATGGTGAGAAAATTGACTTTTGATTCGTTGCTGAGTCAGAAATGCAAGTGTATACAAAACACTCCCTGTGAGACAATGAGGTTCTTTTTCTTTTCACAGTGTCCACTGAACAGGATGAGCTGCTATGTCCCTCTTTCTGCAGAAGGGCCTGGAATGAAGCTTTGGGTGTATGACTCTGCTGTTGCTGAGAGAAGTACTGGGGCCCAGCAGCTTAATCTTCTCGCCCAGGAGACATGAAGCCACGAGCACATGGACTTGTTGGTCTTCTTCTTGAGTCTATTCTCTTCTGACTTATGTGAAGAGTTGTAGGAGATGTAAAAGATTATGTTGTGGCCTTTGAGAGATTCAAAACATTCAGAGAAGCATCCGAAGTCTGAGCACCGGGGCGTAGGCCAGACTTTGTGACCAGCTGAGCCCAGTCCACTAGCACAGACTCAAGGAGTGACCAGGACTCAGCCTAGCAGTGCACTGATGTCGAGATGTTGAGAAATACAAGAGGAAAAACCTCATCCTTTGGTTACACTGAATTAGAGTCAACGGGTTGGCCAACTTTCGAAGATAAATACTTTGTGGTAACTTTATTAAGATTGAGTCCTCTCTTCCCATAGACCAAGCTTGTACAGGGGAGAGTGTGCTCCTCATGTTCAGGGAAAATGTTTGTACTTGTGTTCTTGTAAATATTCTCAATAAAAATATCTTTGTAACAACCTAACACAGCAGACAATGTTGAATGATTGTAGAACTGTCCTCAGATCAACCAATAGCAATAGTTGTAGTAATAGACTGCTTCCGTTTAGCTATGAGATACAATTTCTGATGCCAACACTGAGAAAGACATTGATTTTGGCTTTGTCTATATCCTTTCTAGTTTTCTGTGAGGACACAAAAGAGACATGAATCCCTATGAAGCCATTATTATTTTTTTGCTGAATAACGATAATGATGAGGTCTAGTATTTACATAGTACTTTAAAGTTAGCAGAGCACTCTACATATATCATTTGAACTTTATAACAACCCTGTGAGGTAGGTGCTATTATCATCCACATTATACAGATAAGGAAACTGGGGATCTGAGAGTTGCTTGAGATCATATAGCTAGCAAGTCTCTGAGGCAAGGTTTGAACTCACTTCTGCCCTACTCCAAGTCCGGTACTCTATCTACTATACTACCTATAGCTGCTACCAAAGAAAGAGTGGGAAGGGGTGACTCCAAAGGAATTTTTTTCATAGTCCAGTATGAGGAAAATAGGCACACCATCACCATGTTGTCACAAAAATAAGAATGAAATATTTCAAGAACACCTGAGATCACCTAAACACTTATTAAATACCCACTGTGTGTCAGGCACTAAGAAGACACATTGAAATAGTCCCTGATCTCAACAAAATTAAATTCTACTGACTTTGGATATATTTGTTCCTATCATCTATAGCATGGATGCTCACAATGCTCAAATCAGCTCAGAAATCAATGAAGTCAGCTGCCAATTCATTTTCTGACATGTTCCCTAAAATAGACATCAACAATAGTTGTGAGGTATATATATATTCCTAAATAGAAACTAAATGAAAAGTTCTGGTTGATTGAGTCTTGATCAGCAATAGTTGAAGATTGTTATTAACACTCAGAATATCCTCCAGTTCACCATCATCCATGCTTCTCTAGAGACATTTGATTTTTCTCCAACAGCTGTCAATGATTATTTGACAAGGAGGCAAAGGAAGTCCAAAAGCTGAATGACTCTGAAGTGTGAGGCTTTTATTGCTTGGCAAAATGGCATTGTTTTTGTGTGTGTGTGTGTGTGAGAGACAGAGAGAGAGAATGAGAGAGAGAGAGAGAGACAGAGAGAGAGAGAGATATTAAAACTTATAAGCCATGGCATATGTTTAAGTGAGGGCCTATGACTTGAGTAACAGATGTTAGAATGGCAAGGAAATTAAGCTTTAGACTACTATCTGTAATATGTGTGTGTGTGTTCCCCAACACTGCCAAAATTAACCATTGTTTGTAGCCATCTAGAATGGATGCCTCCAGATCAAAGGATGGAGAGCAGAATGCTGTTTGGAGGGCTACCAACAGACATTGGAAAGACTATTTGGAAGTTCTTATCAAGATAAGACACGGAAGAATATTTTCAACTCTCACCCATGGCATGCAATCTGAGGCAAACATACAATCATTCCAATTCATGATGAGCAGATGAACATGATACAGAGCACATGATGAGCAGACGCAGAATCCAAAGGTGATGAAACTCTTACTGAAACCTTCTGTTTTTGTGGGAAAGGAATCATATAACTGGTCTACACTTTCATCTTGAAAATCTGGAATGATAAATATACTCCAGATGTCCTTGACTGTGGGAAACTTTAAGAAAGGAGAAAAATCGAATTGTGTACAAACCTCTTTTAGGAGCCCAATCCTCCACTAAGAGGTTGAGACCCTAGATACATTTCAGGGTTTCCATAATTGATTTGAGATTCCACCTAGAAGTTTCTGGGATTTAAACCCCATGAGGTCATCTGGTTGGATATTATGTCGTCCCTTTCAAGAGAGAATATTATTTGAAAAAATCCTGCCCTTCTCCAAGATTTACATAAAAAATAAAAGCTGACAACCCTTTCCCAAGAGGAGGGTGGTAAAGTGGCTAAAAAGAGGGGGAGACAGAGATCTCCCAGACATAAATTCCTCCTTACTCTGATAAGCCCTAACTTGTAACTCCTATCCTCTAAGCTCTTTCATGTGTATTGTGTGAACAGCTTCCAACTTCTAGGCTTATTCAGGGCCTCTTCTGCAGTAGCTCCCAACTTCTTGGGCAGGTAAAAAGTTCATTGATATTCTCCTTCATCACCTTTAGAAAATGGCCTCTCCTAGTGTTTCTGCTGAATCCTCTAGTAGAAACCATTTCAGGGGTCAGCTCAAAGTTGAGATAATTCATTCAGAGGCTTTTCAGGTAGCCTAGGGAAATAGGCCTGTGCTTCATCATACACCATCACGTTCTGAGCTACCTGGTCTACTCACGGCACACATTACATTGCTTAGGGGGACTCCGAGAGAATTACAGAGTACAGTTCGTCACTCAGTTTCTTAACTCAGGTATCTGGGATACTTGGCAAAAGTCCCCCAATTTTTCTCCATAAGGTCGGTCCCATAAAATTAGTTTATGTGCAAATTAAATCTCAGGAACATCCTTAGGTACCCTGTATCTTGCTAAGGGAAATATGCAAACTAAATAATAACCATGGCTATCATGTGATTTATGTTCATATATTTTATATATGTGTACATGTATGTATATTCATATGTATACATGCATGCATGCATGTGCATATGAATGTATGCATATCCTAGGCCTATGATTTTCTCAGTGTAGAGAACTCTTTTGAGAGAAAACTCCCTCTAGTGAACATCAGTGTCTGTCCTGCAACCTGTAGTATTGGAGATGCCAGGGGAAACTGAGAGGTTAAGTCATTTACTCAGGCTCACATATCCAGTATGTATAATATGTGTCAGATGTAAGAATTTAACATCGTCCAACAGACATCTAGAATCAAACATGTTGAAAACAAAGCTCATTATTTTGCTGCTGAAATCTTTTCCTCTTCCAAACTTCCCTACTAGTGTTGAGGGTACCACCATCCTCTCAATCACCCAGGCTCACAACCTTTGTATCACCCTCAGTTCTCTCACACTCATTCCACATATCCGATCTATTGTTTCTTCACATCTTTGATATTTTTGTTACTCTGACACTGCTAAAACTCTCAGACTAGCCTTCTGGCTGGCCTCCACACTTCAAGTATCTCCCCACTCCAATCCATCCTTCAGTCAGGTGCCAAAGTCATTTTTCCTATCCCACCACCACTTACTCAGTCTTCAGTGGCTCCCTATTACCTCCAGGATAAAGTATAAAATCCTCTGTTTGGAATTTGAAGCCCTTCACAACATGGCACTATCCTATTTATCCAGTCTTCTTACATTTTTCTTACCACCATGTGTTTTATGATTTGGCAAATGACATCGGCCTTCTTGCTATTCTGCCCACGTAACACTAAGTGTCTTGACTCTACATTTTCACTGGCTATCCCCTATGCCTGGAATACTCTTCTTCTTCTCCCCTATCTCCTGGCTTCACTGGTTTCCTTCAAGATGCAGACAAAATCACATCTCCTGGAGGCCTTTCTAAGTCTCCCTCCCTCCCCAACCCCCACTCCACACTTCTAGTGCCTTACCTCTAAGGCTACCTAGTATCTGCAGTGTATATATCTTGTATGTACGTCATTGTTTGCCTGCTGTCTCCCTCATTAAAATAAGTCCTTCTTGAGGGCAAGAACCATGCATTTCCTGCCTTTGTATCCCCAGGGATTAGCACAATGCCAGGCATATAGTAGATGTTTAATAAATGCTTGTTGACTGAAAGTTCATCAGAACATGAGTATAAGAAGAGAGATGGATGGTGAAATCACTCAGAATTGGGGTTTTTTGAGGTGTGAATAACAGTAGGAAAAGGGGCAAGAAGTTTAGGGTATATTTCAGTTGGTCAACTATAGAGCAAGAATCATGAAAGAAAGAGAGGCCCGGGAAGGAGTGATGCACTGGAAAATGAAGGAGAGAAAACTGAAGGGTGTGATGAAGATAAAGTATGAGGTTCAATTCTGTGATTCTATGAAGGAGTGGGAAGGATGGAATATCTGACAGGAACTTATATTCAAAGAGAGGAGCTTCTGAGATAGGATGTTAGAAGTAGAAAAATGATGGGTGATATGAACTCTCAGGTATAAATGACAGATAATTATGATAGATTCTTCATTTATTCATTCAAATTTGAATTTGGTTTGAATTGGACTTTTCTGCTTACTGGCTATGAGACCATGGGAGGTCACTTAACCTCTCTAAATTTCAGTTTTGTCATCCTTGAAATGGGGATAATAATACCTGTAGCACCTCTCTTACAGGATGGTAAGGAGGCTCAAATGAGATAGTTTACAAAAAGCACTTTGCAAAGTGTAACATAATATGTGTCATTTCTTGCCATTATATAACTGTCACGTATTACTATGTAACTATCAGTTATTATTGTTATTATGTCCCCACTCATGCATAAACAATATGACTAAGCCCTTGTGTGGCCATGGGCTTTGGCCTTGCCTGACTGCCATGTGAACATAGCTCACAACAGCAAGGAATTACCTGTTCCTCACAGTGGTTGTGAAGCAGTTACATAGATTTGTTAGGATTAGGAAAGTAAACTCCCAAAAGGGAATTTGCTTTCTTTGGCCTGGGACAGTCATTGGTCTAATACATAGATTATTTTGACCAAGACTAGTAACCTCCCTTGGTTTATAAGGTCAGCTCCCTGCCGGTTGCTTTTATGGCCATGGTAGTATGAATGCCTTTGTCTGTAGCTGATGGCGCCCTTTCCTCACCATGACCATTAACCATGTCTGATCAGGCTAGTTTAATTCAATGTACTTTCTGCAGCCAGACCTAAAAATGCAGCCAGGAATCAAAAACATGGAGGCAGCCTCTGTTTTCTGTCTTGTGAAAGATTTTTTAGAATCCAAGGTCCTTAACATTGCCATCTAGGACCTCCAACATGCTCATAATTATGTACTAGTTGACTTTATGAAGTCTTTTCTAGTTCACAAACTACTTTTCTCACAAAAATCCTTTGTGGTGGATAGCTGAATGTTATTTCTTCCATTTTAGACATGAGGTAACAAGGTGAAGTGAGTTGCTTGTGATCACACAGAGGCCAATAACGCAGTAAGAGACAGAGCCAGAAATTGAATCAAGTCCCTTCCACTCCAAGCCCTTTAGGCTCACACCTAAAAAGAAGGCCTGGTCAACTTGTCAAGGCAACACACAGTCTGAACATGTGAACTGGGCAAAACCCTCTTGTATAATAACCTGAAAATAACCAAAGGCTTTCACCGGTTTCATGGAACAGAAAGCTGTTGCCAAAACTGGTTATGAATCTACCTGTGGGACAACTTAACAGATGCTGAGAATATCATCATCGAGTGATAATAGTAACAACTCTGGAAGAGATCCAGAAAAGCCTTGTGGAAGAATTAGGCTTGTTCTATTTGGCCCCAGAAGCCAGAATCGGGAACAATGGGTGGAAGTGGTAAAGAAACAAATTTAGGCTTGATGTCTGGGGAAACTTCCTAACAATGAAAGCTAAAAAAAAAAAAAATGGAATGGGCTGTCTCCAGTAGAAACTGGTTGCCTATTCCTTGGAGGTCTTCAAACAGAATCTGGATGCCCATTTTTCATGTATGTTGTAATAGGGATTTCTTTTCTATTATGAGTTGGATTAGATGAACATAGAGTTCCCTTACAACCTTAAAATTCTACAGTTTTTGGACTTTCCAGTACCAGGAGGTAGCGTATCATGTCACCACGTACCTATGCTCCAGGTCAAGTGCTGGTTCACTCCAGCCCTTAATTAGACTGCAAGCTTTACAGACATTAGAGCTGTCACCTTGATCTGTTTTGTCAGTATCACTCAAGAAATGTGTTTAGCATCATACAGAAAGAATGTGGGAACTTATTTTGTTTGACTATTTGTGTTGGTTACAAGGGCCTATTTTTCTTTACTTTTTTTCTCTTGAATTTGAGATGGTAGTTGGGAGATAGTAGGATAGTAACAAGGTTGACCTCCCCCACCCCCCCAAAAAAAAGAAAAAAAGAAAAGAGGGTCAATTAAGCATTTTAAAAAAAATGCCCAGAAGGGAATACAAGGAAAGCAAAAAGGAAATATGAGCAGGCAGGACATGTTGAAAATGGTATGTCGGGGGCAGCTAGGTGGCGCAGTGAGTAGAGCACTCAGGAGGATCTGAGTTCAAATTTGAACTTAGACACTTGACACATGTACTAGCTGTGTGACCTTGGGCAAGTCACTTAACCCCAATTGTCCTGACTTTCCCCCCTCCAAAAAATAAAAAAAAAAACCAAACAAACAAAAAAAGAAAATGATGGGTTGGATTTATTATGTACTTAAAAGGAAAAGCAAATTGTATATAATAGGGATGTGTAGTTTCATGTACAATCCTCTTTTCTGTTTGACTGTTTATGGAAATGCTCATTATACTTCTGGTTTGTCAGATTTACAATTTTAAATGAAAAGTCACCAATTCTGAGATACTAGGGAGTAGGTCAATGCCAGGCCTCAAGTAATGTTTCCTGTGATCCTGCTCTGTTGTGTGAGACTTATGAGATAGGAGGTACCTGGGGCATTTCACCCTTTAGCATGTTGAAGTAGAGGAACCACACATAGTGCAAACATAGAAAACCCTGGAAGGGTACCATGAGGCACAAGAAGTAGGCATAAAAATAACTCATATATGTAGCACTCTATGGGTGACAAAATGCTTTTGTCTCAATAATACAAGTGCTCAAAAGGCTGTCGTCCCACAGAGGGATTCGATTTATTTTATTCTACCCTATAAGGTATAAGTGGAAGCAATGGGTGCACATTACAAAGAGGCAGATTTAGGCTTCACATTAGGGAAAACATAGAACCTTCTCAAAGATCATAGCTGTCCAAAGCCATAATAGGCTGCTAGAAGAGCTGGAGTGAGATGTTAAAGAGGTATTCCTTTCCAGGCTGCATTCCTGACTTTCCTCCTGGGCTTGCTCTACAATGCCTCAGAAGCCTCTTCACCCTGGAAACTCACTCCAGCTCTGGACTTCACACATTGGCAATATTCTCCATCCCTCTGACCTCTCCCTCTGATTGACTTGTTCCTCCCAGAATCTTCATTTTAAGGAGGACGCATAGGCCAACCATGTTTTCATTCTCCTTTAGGCTGAACTCCTAACTCTGCTCCAGGACTTTCCATATAATGGTTCCTTGGGTACCTTCATATCCTCTCCTCTCCTCTTTTCAGCTTCCTTTTATATTTTTATCTTCTGTCATTGGAATGTAAGCTCCTTGAGGGCAGGGATTGTCTTTTCGTTTTGCTTGTATTTGTATTGCCAGAACTTTGTATAGTACCTGGCACATAGTAGGTGCTTAATAAATTCTCTATGACTTGACTTGGCATGTTTTCCTTTATTGGAGGTCTTGAAGCAGAACCTGGAGGACCATTTGTTAACTGTGTTATAGTAGAAATTTCTTTCTGTAAGAACTAAGTTAGATGGCTTATTGGGGTTAAGTACCACCTCCTCCAAGAAGTCTGCCCTGGTTTTCCCAGTTTCTAGATCCCCCTGAAATAACTTTGCATCTACTTTGTATATATTGTTATTTACTTATATGTATTCATGCTATCTCCTTTCAAAAGGATATATGTTCTTCAAGGACAAAGACTTTTTGTCTTTGTATTTCTAGCACCTAGCATACTGCTGGCAGGTACTTAATAAATAAAAATTTGTTGAATGACTGAATTGTCTTCAGCTTCTTCTTCTGCACAATGAGAGATTCAAACAAATGTCTATAATTGTTTTCAGTTCCAAATTCCAAGAACTTTACTGCATAAATGTCATACTCATGACACTTGGGGTTGTGCGGCTTGAATGATGTCTTCCCAACGCCTGCAGAAAAGTAGCATGTCATTATATTAATTACCCATGGAATACTATTATCTGAATTACCCACAAAGCAGCATTCTACTTTTTAAAGTTTATTTATTTTTAGTTTTCAACATCTACTTCCATAAGTTTTAAATTTTCTTCCCCTCCCTCCCCAAGACAGCCTGCAATCTGATATAGGCTCTACATACACATTCCTATTAAACATATTTTCACATTAGTCATGTTGTAAAGAAGAATTATAATGAATGGGAGAAACTATGAGAAGGAAAAAACAACAAAACAAACAAACAAAAAATAAAATAGCCTGTTTCTCTCTGCCTTCAGACTCCAGTTCTTTCTCTGGATGTGAATAGCATTTTCCATCATGAGTCCTTTGGAATTGTTTTTGGTCCTTGCATTGAAAGCAGCATTCCTACTGAAATCACTAGCTCAAGAGGCGGAGCCAAGATGGCGGCTGGTAAGCATGGACTAGAGTGAGCTCCGTACCCGAGTCCCTCCAAAAACCTATAAAAATGGCTCTGAACCAATTCTAGAACGGCAGAACCCACAGAACAGCAGAGGGAAGCAGGGCTCCAGCCCAGGACAGCCTGGATGGTCTCTGGGTGAGGTCTATTCCACACGGAGCTGGGAGCTGGGAACGGAGTGGAGCAGAGCCCAGCCTGAGCGGCGTGGACGATCCAGACCAGCAGCCGGGCGGAGAGGGCCCTAGCGCCCTGAATATGTGAGCTGCGGCAGTTACCAGACACCTCGACACACAAACACCAAAGACTGCGGAGAAGGTTAGTGGGAAAAGCTGCGGGAGTGGAAGGAGTTCGCGGTTCGGCTTCCAGCCCCGGGGGCAGCGGACGTGGGGCAGCTACAGCTGTTGTTACTTCCGGCTCCAGGCCCACCTGGTGGGAGGAATTAAGTGGCGGATCAGAGCAGGAGTGCAACAGCCTGCTGAAGATCTATGCCCAGTCTGGACTGGGGGTCCTTGGGGAAGGAGGAGTGCGGCTCTGACAGAGCTGGCACCTCCCCCCCAAACGTAGAACATAGAACTCGTTAGTCTACAAGCAGTCATACCCCACTGAAAAACTCAAGGCTCAAGTTAGTTGGTTGGGAATATGGCCAGGCAGCGAAAACGCGCCCAGATTCAGTCTCAGACTTTGGATTCTTTCTTTGGTGACAAAGAAGACCAAAACATACAGCCTAAAGAAGACAACAAAGTCATAGAGCCTACAACAAAAGCCTCCAAGAAAAACATGAACTGGCCCCAGGCCATAGAAGAACTCAAAAAGGATTTGGAAAAGCAAGGTAGAGAAGTAGAGGAAAAATTGGGAAGAGAAATGAGAAGGATGCGAGAAAACCATGAAAAACAAGTCAATGACTTGCTAAAGGAGACCCAAAAAAATACAGAAAAATACACTGAAGAAAACAACACCTTAAAAAACAGACTAACTCAAATGGCAAAAGAGCTCCAAAAAGCCAATGAGGAGAAGAATGCCTTGAAAGGCAGAATTAGCCAAATGGAAAAGGAGGTCCAAAAGACCACTGAAGAAAATACTACTTTAAAAATTAGATTGGAGCAAGTGGAAGCTAGTGACTTTATGAGAAATCAGGATATTATAAAACAGAACCAGAGGAATGAAAAAATGGAAGACAATGTGAAATATCTCCTTGGAAAAACCACTGACCTGGAAAATAGATCCAGGAGAGATAATTTAAAAATTATTGGACTACCTGAAAGCCATGATCAAAAAAAGAGCCTAGATACCATCTTTCAGGAAATTATCAAGGAGAACTGCCCTGATATTCTAGAGCCACAGGGCAAAATAGAAATTGAAAGAATCCATCGATCGCCTCCTCAAATAGATCCCAAAAAGAAATCTCCTAGGAATATTGTTGTTAAATTCCAGAGCTCCCAGATCAAGGAGAAAATACTGCAAGCAGCCAGAAAGAAACAATTTGAGTATTGTGGAAACCCAATCAGAATTACCCAAGATGTGGCAGCTTCTACATTAAGAGATCGAAGGGCTTGGAATGCGATATTCCGGAGGTCAATGGAGCTAGGATTAAAACCTAGAATCACCTACCCAGCAAAACTGAGTATCATGTTCCAAGGCAAAATATGGATTTTCAATAAAATAGAGGACTTTCAAGCTTTCTCAGTGAAAAGACCAGAACTGAATAGAAAATTTGACTTTCAAACACAAGAATCAAGAGAAGCATGAAAAGGTAATCAAGAAACGGAAATTGCAAGGGACTTACTAAAGTTGAACTGTTTTGTTTACATTCCTACATGGAAAGATGATGTGTATGATTCATGAGACCTCAGTATTAGGGTAGTTGAAGGGAATATGCATGTACATATATATATATACATATATATATATGTATATATATATGTTTATGTATATATAAGTGAATGTGTATGTATGTATATATCTATGTCTATATGTATGTATGTGTATGTATGTGTATATATATATGTATGTATATATATATATATGTAAAAGAGAGAGAGCAGACACAGCATGAGTTGAAGATGAAGGGAAGATATCTAAAAGAAATAAAATGAAATTAAGGGATGAGAGAGCAACATACTGAGAGAGGGAGATAGGGAGAGATAGAATGGGGTGGATTATCTAGCATAAAGGTGGCAAGAGGAAGCAGTTCTATGGGAGGAGGGGAGAGGGCAGGTGAGGGGGGAATGAGTGAACCTTGCTCTCATCAGATTTGGCCTGAGGGGGAATACCATACATACTCAGTTGGGTATCTTACCCCACAGGAAAGAAGAGGGAGGAAGATAAAAAAAAAATAAAAGGCGGGGGGATGATGGAGGGGAGGGCAGATGGGGGTGGAGGTAATCAAAACAAACACTTTGGAAAGGGGACAGGGTCAAGGGAGAAAATTCAATAAAGCGGGATGGGTTGGGAAGGAGCAAAATGTAGTTAGCCTTTCACAACATGAGTATTGTGGAAGGGTTATACATAATAATACATGTGTGGCCTAGGTTGAATTGCTCAACTTCTTAGGAAGGGTGGGTGGGAAGGGAAGAGGGAAGAGAATTTGGAACTCAAAGTTTTAAAATCAGATGTTCAAAAACAAAAAAAGTTTTTGTATGCAACTAAAAAATAAGATACACAGGCAATGGGGCATAGAAATTTATCTTGCCCTACAAGAAAGGAAGGGTAAAGGGGATGAGACGGGAGGGGGGTGATAGAGGGGAGGGCTGACTGGGGAACAGGGCAACCAGAATATAAGCCATCTTGGAGTGGGGGGGAGGGTAGAAATGGGGAGAAAATTTGTAATTCAAAATGTTGTGAAAATCAATGCTGAAAACCAAATATGTTAAATAAATAAATTGCATTCAAAAAAAAAATCACTAGCTCAACCTCCTCAGTTTCTTTTTCTATTCTGTACAGCAGGGCTGTCCAATCTTAGGTTTTTATTGAAACAATAGAAATATATTTTGATTTGTCATTTTAGTGAGAACTCTGCGATAGCTCGGCTTCATTTACTAAAACATTTATGTCAATTTCTATGCTTGTGGTTCAGCCACATAAATTGCACTGTGGGCCTCATGTGGTGCGGGCCTCATTTTGGACAGCTCTGCTGTACAGAATAACTTTTCTATGAAATTACAGTGTCTCCACTGGCCACCAAAGGATCCGTAGCTTGCAAATGTCTAGGTTGTTTTCCTCCACTCTCCACCCTACCAAGCCTACACTTTGTCAACACAATTAAGCCATTTACATTTATCTTCTGTCCTTGGCTCTACAATTTGTAGAACGTTGCTCAAATAATAAGATATAAGATCTGCCATCTGTACCTAGCTCATAAGCCCACACCCTGTCTGAAGTCCTTGCTCTTGGTTTGTGACCCATTGCAGTCACATGATTCAGAGACTTAATATGCTGTTGTCACAAAGTTTATTACTTGTAGAATAAAATGAAACAAAAATAGATCAAGTGCTCAGGTATGGACCATTCACATCCAGTCACTTCCTAAAGGTCCTCCTGGTTATATGGTAGGTATGGCCTAAGGACTGCTAACCATATATGGTGCATGGAAAGTAATAAAGAAAGCATTTTGTCACCCATAGAGTGCTACCAGGATTGTGGATGAGAAGCAAGAGAAACTACAAAGCCAATAGAGGAAACCAATCTCGCTATTCTCTTCCAAAGTTGAGATCGCCAACCCATTGAGATTCATAATAGCTACTAGTCTGAGCACTCTGAATCTCCTCATCCTGTGACTCCCAGTGTCTGCATCTTCACCAGGATCAGGATGTCTCCCAACAATGTTGTGCTCTGGTCATCTTGCTCATAATAACAGTGCCAAAACTTCATGGCAATGCTAACTCTAGTCCTTGCATTTCTCCATATGGTCCTTAGTCAGCTGCTATTTGTTCCTGTCTTTTCCTAGGAGCCTGGCATTGAAAGGTCAGCAAAAAGGAGATAGGAAGAAAACAGTTGATGCTGTAGTGTACAGGTCTCATTCCTTCCCCCTCTTCCCCCACCCTACCTCCTATCACCTTCAGCATCAAATATAGAATCCTCTGTTTGGCATTTGAAGCCATTCATAAACTCCCTTCCTCTTACCTTTTCAATATTTTTCTTTATTACACCCCACCATGTACTCAGTAATCCAGTAACACTGGACTCCTTGTTGTTCCTTGGACAAGACACTCCATCTCCAGCCTCTGGCCATTTTCACTGGCTATCTCCCATACCTGGATGCTCTCCCTTCTCATTTCTGCCTACTGGCTTCCTTCAGTTCCTTCAAGTCCCGGCTAAAACCTCTCCTGCTATAGGAAGGCTTTCTTGGTCCCTACTAATTCTAGTGTCTTTCCTCTCTTGATGATTTCCTATTTATCCTGTATATAGTTTGTATATAATGGTTTGCATCTTGTCTTTCCCCTTAGACTGTAAGCTCTTTGAGGGCAGGGACTGTCTTTTCCTCTTTTCTGTTTCCCCAGGACTTAGCACAGTGCTCGGTACATAGTAGGTGCTTAATGAATGTTTATTGACTGATTGGCGGTCTCAGGACTTCTCATAGCAAGTGAAAGTTCACAGGACCTCAGCTGAGGAAGGTAGAGCAATTACCCACTTGTATGCCAGGTTCATCAAAAGCCACTCTGCCACTTTCTCCATGAATTATCACTCTGGCCTGGGGGGAAATCAATAATTCTCTTTAAAAATGGATTTTTTGGACATGTTTCATTTTTATATCATCTACATTTTCCATGGGCAGCTGGATAGAGCACCGGGCTTGGAATCAAGAAGACTCATCTTCCTGAGTTCAAATCTGGCCTCACATACTTACTAGCTGTGTGACCATGGGCAAGAACTGTTTGCCTCAGTTTCTTAGCTGTAAAATGAACTGGAGAAGGAAATGGCAAACCACTCTAATATCTCTGCCAAGAAAACCCCAAATGGGTTCATGGAGTCCGACAGCACTGAAATGACTGAACAGGCATTTCCCAACCCCTACCTCAACCCCTTTCACAGTATTCCTCCTTCTCCCCTCCCAGAGCCTGATGGCTCTTATAATAAAGAATGAAAGAGAAGAAGAAAAAGAAATCAACATATCAGATCAACAAACCAACAAAATCCCTGCTGTTACACACAATGTTCCACTTCTGTAAACACTAACTTCTGCAAAGGAGTGGGGAGGGGGTGTCTCCCTCCAAGTCTTTGATACCAAGCCTGATTATTATAATTTCGCAATATCCTATTTTTTTTTAAATTACATTGCAATCACTGTGTATTGTTTTCCTGGCTCTACTTACTTTACTTTGCATAAGTTTATGTGAATCTTTACATGTTTTTCTGCATCAATCACATTTGTTATTTCTTATAGCACAATAAAATTGGATTACATTCATTTATTGCAACTTGTTTACCATTCCCATCATCACAGGGAAATTTCATCAAAATGTAACATTGAATTGGCCTGGTCCTCAAATCTCATCAGTGCCCTCTGCCTCTTTTATTGGACCCTATGACTGCAAGGTAGGACTACGTGCTTTGGGGCCTCTATTTAAAGAAGGGGCTATGAACAGTTTTTTCCTCCACTTCCTAACAGTTGTACTGCTTTTGGCCTTTTTTGAAATTCTCCATCATGCCCCTGTCTTTCCCTTCATGCCCCACAACTACAGCTTCCTTTTGTGTCTTATCTTTCCCCTCAAGATCCTAAGCTCCTTGAGGGAGGGGATTGTCTTTGTTTTTATTTGTTTCTGTATTGCCAGTGCCTGGCACATAGTAGATACTTAATAAAGAAGTACTTGACCAATTATTTTGTTTCTTGTTCTTTGCTACTATAAAAAGTCCTGCTGTAAATACTTTGATGCATATGGGGTTTTTCTTTCTGTTATTGACTTCTTTGATGTACCAAATATATTTAGCCATTTGATCTTGGGATATTTTAGTTACTTTTTTGAAGACATATTTCCAAATAGTATAAATCAATCATTTAAAGAGAAAAGATGATAAAGTAAAGGCACAGATTTCAAACAAAACGTTTTTCTTCTAGCACCAAATTTTGTCATCTCTATTTTTCTTTGGAAGTTATTTGGAAAGAGCCACTATTAATTCAAATGAATTCAAGTTTTGGCCTTTCATGAAACCAAGTTTGTATGATGACTCCAGTTTCTTTTTACTTCAAACATTTCAAACATTCAGAATTTTCCTGACTTCTTGATTCTTTTCCTATGGCCTTATCTCTTTGTAATGGTTGGTCTTGATCGTATATTTGAAGTTAGATGACTCAATTTGTTTGCAGTGAAGAATTTTCCAACTTTTAAGTTGGAGAAAAAAGATTGGTTGCTATGATAAAATTCTGGTCCAGGATTCAGAAGGGTGATTAGAAGGAAAGATATTCAAGAATATGGGTTTAATAAAGGAAATGAGGATCAAAGCCTCTCAGAATTGATTTGGGTCTTTAGTCAGAATTATGATTTCATTTGAAAATAGCCAGGACTAAGGGGCTTTGACACCTAAATGTAGAGGATCCTTTCAGCACTAATATTCCTTTGAGACAGAAACAACTGAACCTTGTATCTAATTAGTGATAATAATTAGAACAGAGGGCACTGTTTCCTCTTTCTGGTGACTAATACTCCAGGTGAACTCCTCCCCAGTTTGGCCCTGCCCTCTTATCTCCCCCTTCTTATGTCCAGCAGGAGTCTCGTGTATCCTAGGGTGTTTATTCATGGAGCCTTGTCTCCCTAGTTGAGAGGTCTTTCCTCCAAGTCTCCCTTTTCTCTCTGCCACTTCGATTCAATTTATCTTAAAAAGTTGATCCTACTATGCCTTTCCCACCACTTGCCTTGGTTACATCTGGTGATGCTTGGCCCACATTCTAAATTGCTAGTTATAACTCCTAAGAAATGGGAACAAAAAATACAAAATTCAATTAAAAATGACTTAGTAAATCCTATGAGACATGGTAGAGGATGGAAAGATCACTGGCTCTGGGGTGAGAATATGCTTCTATCACTTACCACTTGGGTCACTTTGGGCTAGTCACTTCATTTCTCTGAAATTTAGTTTTCTTATTTATAAAATGATCTTTCCCATCCATTAACAGGCCCATGTGACTTGCTTAAGTCACATGGAAGCCTAAGTAACATGAGTCTGTGGTGGGAGGAGCTTGCTGAAGGGGTGGAAGAGAGCCAAGAGGAAGTTGGTCAGAGCAGTTAGAGCTGAGGGAGAGACAGGAAGCAGACAAGCAGGCAGCTAGCTGCAAGTTTTCATTTGTGGGAAGGTTCCAGCAGCGGGGTGAAGGCTTGGGAATGGCAAAGCTCCCTTCATTGTTATTGTGTATAGATTTCTTTGGTGCTATGATGGATTGGGGTTACTGGTGTTGGGATTTGGCTTTCTGGTGTTTGAATAAATGTTTTGGTTCTGTCTTATATATGGAGAGTCTGCTATGTTTTGTGATTCAGAACTACGCCAGCATATTCATAGCCTCTGTTGGCTCTGTGAATATCGCAGTGGTGCTACAGCTTTCTAGCCCACATAGCTGCAACCTCAGCTAAAAATGATAATTTGAAATTCTGTAGTGCTTTAAAGTTTACAAAACACTTTCCTGACAATTGTACTGTAAGGTTAACCATCTCCTAGGAGCACATATGTGGTGTAGTGGATAGAGCTCCATACCACATAGAGTGCCAGGCCTGGAGTCAGGAAGACTCATCTTCCTGAGTTCAAATCTGGCCTCAGACACTAACTGTGTTATCTTGGACAAGTCACTTAACCCTATTTGCTTCAATTTCCTCATCTTTAAAATGAGCTGGAGAAGGAAATGGCAAACTACTCCAGTATCTCTGTGAAGAAAACCCCCAATGGGGTCATGGAGAGTCAGATATGACTGAAAAACAACTGAACAGCAAATCATCTCTGCTTGATATAAGAGGAACCTATGGCTCAGAATGGTTCATAATGATTTGCCCAAGGTCATGGCAAGGCAAATGTCTAAGATGGGATTTAAATATGCATCTCCTAACTCCACATCTACCCATTTCCCCTTTTCCCTGCTGCCTTAGACCTTGACAGGATTATGCATTTGGAGGTATAAGGGAAATTAAAAGTCATTTAGTTCTGCCTTCCCATTTTACAGATGAGGAAACTGATGAAGATAATACAGGTAGAAAGTTGAGAGTCAAGATATAAAGTCTAGTACTCTTATTCCAAATCCAGCACCCTTTCTACTCTATCACACTGTCTGTATTCCTTTCCTCTACCTCAAGGAAAAAGAAGCAAGAACAACAGCAAAATAAGCTATCAAAGAATGAAGAAAAATTTTAACAATTTTCCAAATGGGTCCTGGGGTCAGTATTCACTCAGCCAAATCTCCTTCTACCTTTAGAGTGATGATTGATGTTCAGTAGGATAGCTATAAGGCTTTCTGCAATCCTCAAACAATGAAGAAAGTCACAATTGTTCTCATATAGTACAGAGAGAAATACAGGAAGAAATTATACTGTATAGGAAAGTTGATTAACATCTGCCAGAAACATTTTCTACAAGGGCTTAAAAAACCCTCAAACTTAGTCACAGGATTAAATGAACTAGAACAGCTCATCCCCTGAAGATTTCAGTTACAAGGAGGTGTTATTTCATCAGAGCAGGGAGCTGTTATTTCTGGTATAGAAACTTCCTCCATAGATGTGGACAGTAACCACATGACTTAAAAGATAAATGCTAAGAAATTGCCTGAGGCACACAGTGTTGGAGTGTCTTGCCCAGGGTCACATAGTTATTAATTGTCAGAGTAGAGATTTGAACCCAGATCTTCCAGACATCCACACCAGCACACTATTTGCTATATTACTTGAATAGTTGTGTTAATGAAGATTTTATTTTTATGGTATAGCATTAGAAAAAGAGGAAGAATGTACTAATCCCCATTCAACTTAGAAAGCTCCTGAAGACTGCAAAAACACCAGATAGGGAGAAAGGGTGCATACTTTTTTGGGGGGATCAATCTAGCACAGGAATAGATTTGTGACAGGCACAGTGAAACATTCTGGTAGGGAGAAGAAAGAACAGAATACAGCTAAGGGTATTTATTTGTAGAAAAGAAAAGAAACCTTTTAGAACACTTTTGAGATGAATTCAGTATGAGGAAAGAACTGCTTAATTCACTTCAATATTAAACTGCTTGGAAATCATCATAAGGTATTTCTCAGAGATCCACAGGAAAAGTAATACTTAAGTCTGCTGGTATATGTACGTTCACGGTTGTATAAGAGGATTAATTTCCTAGTTGAGAATTGTTCTGATCTTTTAGAGTTCACTTTCCTATTAGACAATTCTGCATTTATTTGGTGGTTTCCATTTAATAGATATGGGAATTGAGGGAGAATAAGGTTCAGAAATTTGCTTCAGGTTACAGAACGGGTCATCAAAACAATAGGAATTAGGTTATGAGTAGTTCTTGTGTTCTCATTTCCTCCTCCGTCTGTGGAGGGGGAAAAATGGTCTCCTACTCATTCCTGAATTTGAGTGGTTAGAAATAGTATAGGCCTTTAAAACTTCCCTATTTGTGAAATATCTTAGCTCCTATAAAGTGCTAAGTATCATTTCTGAGAATTTCCTTAATGCTCTGTAATTCCAGTCTTCTGGCAGGTACCATCTTGGTTTACCTTCTCAGGTTATTAGACTCTTCAATAACAGGAAACCCAAGGAGATGTCGGTTTTGATTAAAGACCCATTAGGTGCCAGCCGTGGGGAGGCAAAATCTCAAGTTAACTCATTGCTAACAACAAAACATGTGGTGATTATCTACTTTAGCATTATCATCAGCAAACATTAATCAAATTTCTATTGCGTATAAAGTGCCCTTAAAGGTAATAGGCCTCTCTGGCTCATTTTGGAGCAGCTTTTACTGGGCTTGAATGTTGCTTTATGATTGGTGGTCCATGGGATGGATGAGATTTTATTGGATGGGCAGGAGCAGCACATCAAAAGGAAGGTAAAAAAATGAAAGAAAACGACTTCTGTAAGGATCTGATTAGTATGCAAGCAGACCATTTGAGAAAGGTTCTTAGAAGTGCCACCTCTAGAGCCAGCATCTATATTTGACTTTCAACTCACACCATTTTTATCCCCTTGTTAAAATGCAACTAAAATCAATTATGCAGTGAGGTGACATGGTGGGTTAGAGTACTGGACCTAGAGTCAAGAAGACCTGAGTTCAAATGTGCCCTCAGACACTCAGCTGTGTGACCCTGGGCAAGTCATTTAACCTTTGTTGACCTAAGTTTCCTAATATATAAAATAGGAATAATAATAGCACCTACCTCCCAAGCTGGTTTCACCTTGCTAATTGCTAATAAATGCTAACTATTGTTATTAAACCCTCTATACTTAAAATGATTATACACAGAGTTAGAAGTGACCTAAATAGTTATCTAGTACACTATGCTCATTATGCAGAAGTGACCTACCTAATTTAACACTGGCAATTAAGACAATTCATATGCATATATTACTTTAAGTTTTGCCTAATTTAACACTGATAATTAAGACAATTCACATGCATATATTGCTTTAAGTTTTGCAAAGTTCTTGGCATACATTATTTCATTGGATCGTCCCAATAATGCACCTATGAAATAGATTCATTGTTATCCCTGTTTTATAGATGATAAGATTGAGGTTTGCAGAGAAAAAGTATCTTGCTCAACTTACTTAGTAAGTGTTCAAGGCAGGATATGAACTCATCCCTTCCTGACTCTGTCTAGTACCCTATCTGCTAAACATTTCTTCGCTGCTACTTAATATTTATTTAATGTTTTAAGATTTGCAAAGTAGCAATTTGAACCCTGGTCTTCTCATTACAAATTCAGTGTTCTTTTTATGGTGCCTCTTTTCAGTTACAAAATGATCTAATAATCTTTGCCTCTTGCCCTGGTGATCATAAAACTAAAATTATCATAAGGTGAAATTTTAAGGAAAAACAAGAAAAAAAAGCTTTTTTCTTTCCCTCTCCCCTACAGGACAGTTTTCCTCTGTCCCAAAAGCAATTAAAATGCATAAAAAGCAACATTGTGTATTCTTGCCATGTTAGTTGCCACTGTGATCGGTAAATTTAAGCCTCCAGATTGCTGGGACTTTCAAAAAGTTATAGTTGTTGGTATCATCATCACTAAAAAATTTTGAGCAAAATCAACAAAACTTGGTTTGATTTTAGAATTTCTATTAGATTTCAGCTGTGGAATTAGGAGAGTGCCAGACAGTCTGCTATAATCCATAGTGATCCCAAAGGGTACAGACTAACTTTGCATACCACTGGTTCAGAGGATCCTGGAGACAAACAGATTGGCAATAAAAGGTCCATGATTAGGCATGTCTAGGGAAATGCACCCATTCTCCTGGAGAAGCTTCAGAGCATATGAAATTACTGTATAGACAAACCTTGAGAAAATCTAAATACAGTTTGGGTGATTTCAGGACTGAACCAGGCCTTAGAGTTTGGTCTCCAAGTCCCTTCAAACTTTGAGATGTGCTGAGTCAAGTGGATGCTTCCTTTTCCTGGACCTGTGCAAAGTGAGACTGAACCATCCTCCAGTTATGGGAAATGTTTTCTGTTAGCTATCAGTTTCTATGGGCGGCTTATCTCCTCTTAGACAACCTGCCATCAGATTGAAGATGGTATTGTGACTAAGAAAATTTAGTATGCTTATTGTTTAATTATGAGTTTAAAAACACAGATGGAATGCTTTAAAAATAGATCAGCATGTCCGTCAATGGCTTCTAGCACAAACATATAAATTGATGGTACAAAATGTATAGCTGAAACAAAGAAAGAGGAAAATTATGTAGCATGAGGATGCTATTGGTTGGTTTGCCTTTTTCCGACTCAGAAGCTTTTTGGCTGCTTGCTACTTTTCATTTTCTCTTTTTGAAGCGATACCATGTATGGTTCCTAATGGTGCTATGGAAAGAAACCTAAATTTAAAGTCACAGGTAGGGGTATGTTGGAACCAGCTGGATCAGGGTTTTGACAGCCAATTATTAAAATTTCATTGTGAACATATGGATCTCAGAAATTGGCAAACCCTACAAATCAGGGCTTAATTTCTTGTTTTGTTGTCTAGACTTATGAAAGTGATGGTGAAAATATTAATAATACAGATTAAACTTAAAAGTAAGTCAAAGTTTTAGAGAGTAAGTTATTAAACATTTACCAGCAAAGGGACTCAAAATTCAAACCCCAGATCTTCCCATGTGACTTTGGGTAAGTCACAAACCTCTCCAAGTCTCAGGTTCTTCATCTGTAAAAAGACAGGAGAGGACTGAGGTCCCACCAACTCTAGAGCTAAGATCCCATGATCTGTGACATATCAGACCATCCTATAGGGATTATCCCTAGAAAAAGGTCAGAGAATGAAATTTGAAAGCTGAAAGATGCCGTAGAGAAAACCCAATACAACTCTTTAATTTTACAGATTAAGAAATTGAGACTGAGAGAGGCTAAAACTAGCCCAAGGTCGTAGAGCGACAGAAACAGCATTAGAATCCAGGTCTTCAGATATTGAGTGTGGTATTCTTTTTATTACATCACATTACATCTTACAAAGCTGTTTTCTGGTTGCAACTTGATGTTACAAAACCCTCAATTATCCTTGATCTTTTATGGAGGTGGAGAGCGGTCTAGACCTGTGATTTCATCAGTATAGGGAATTCCCCACTTGAGCATTGGTAATAGCAAGTAAAGTGGGACTTTTTTGTTGCTTTTTGTTTTGGAGTGCTTCTCATCACTAAGGCAATCAAGTACTTTTGAGTCTTCTCTTTGTTTCAATTAAGAGTCTTTGATTGAATCAGGAGTCTGTGATGTCCTGCTTAAGTCATGGGAAGGCTTCGGTCACATGGGTTTGAGTTGCACTATTGTGGCACTCTCTGACCCTGAAGAAGTGTACATGTACTCTGAGGTTAGTATTTTGTTTGGGGGCTCACTCATTGGAAGACTGTTCTCTGTGATTTGGCCAGATGAGATTCTGGGTAGTAGCCATTGGAAACAACCTCCCCCATCCCCCAGCTTTGAAAACCCAGATGTTGTCACTTCTCTGTCTGGTAACTGTATGTATTGCTATAGTTAGATGGTTAGAAGCCTGTCTACAGATTTGTGTTTATTTGCTCTGCTTATATAATGTATGCTTGTAATTTCTGTTTGTATTTGCTCTGAAGTTCAGGGTGCTGACTTTTTCCTCTGAACTAAGTGAATGATATATGTGTGTTTAATTAAAGTAAGACTGTAAACCCCTTAAAGTTGTTTTCCCTAGAAAAGCAGATCAAAGAACCTGTGCTAGCAGCCCTTCTGTGTGCTGGTGTTATTGGCCTTACACAGGCACAGAAGTGGCAAGTAGCATTGTTGTCATACCATTCCTTCCACTGCTACAGATGAGGACCTTCTCTGTAACTTAGTGACTTGGAAAATTTCCTGAGGGATCAAGGGTATAAGGGACTCTTCCAATGCTACATGGAAAGCAGGTGCCAGAGGCAGGATTTGAATCCATGTTTTCCTGACTTCAAGCCTACTATCTGTTATACCATCAGAATATTATTATATTTAAACAGCATCAAAGTTTGAAAACAAGATATAAATGCTTTCTTCAGAGGGAACCATATTTTCCCTAGGGTTTTCTAGGTGTCAGATGACTGTTTTTTTAAAGTACCTGCATTTCTTCACCCCAACTCTTTAGATAAAAAGTTATATTTGTACCACATAGGAGTTTCTAGTTAAGAATTTGTGAGGTCTTAGGCTAAGTACAGTGATATCAGAAATAAAATCTCAAAGATATTTGTAATTCCTTATCCTTCTAGATTTCTCTGAAATATTTGCCACTTTCGACCACCTTTCCTCCCTAAATACTCCCTCCTGTCTGGGTTTTGTGAGACTGCTCACTTTTGGTTTTCCTCCTTCTCTTTGTCTGACTGCTTTTTCTTAGTCTTTGCTGGCTCTTCATACAGATTTGTTACATCCTCTAACCTATGGGTGTTGCCCAAGGCCCTCTTCTTTTTTATCTGTATGTTCTCTCACCTAGTCATCTCTTTGGGTCTCATGGATTCAGTTGTCTGCTCTATGTAGAGGACTCTCAGATTTCAATACTCAGCCCTGGTCTCTCTCCTAAGCTCCAGGCCTTAATCATCCAAATCAGAGATGTCACACACATAGGCTTCCTGTTCATTCCAATGGCAACACTCCTGAGTGCTTTTTGAACCCAATTAAAATGTAATTGGGAAATATTTAAAAAAATAAATAAAATTACAGTAAAACATGCATAATGCTATATTTTAAAGTTCAGTCAGTATGGGATTTCCTTGGATCCTTATCTACAGGTTAGTGCCCCCTGTTTCTAGTTGAGTTTTATACCACTGGAAACTTAGCATCTTCCCCCACAAACTTTCCCTTTTTCTGAACTTCCCTATTATTATCAAGGGCATCATTACCTTTTCAGTCACTGGGATTTGCAAGTTCAGTATCATCTTCCACCACTCACTCTTACTCATATCATGTATTCGATCAGTTGCCAAATCTTTCCATATCAATTTTACTCAATTTCTCATTTTCATCCCCTTCTCTCCACTCAAAGAGCCATCTCCCAGTTCAGCCTCTCTTTTCTTCTTTCCTAGATTATTGAAATAGCCCCTTCATTGATTGCCTTCCCTCAAATCTCTCCATTTTCCAATCTATCCTCCACTTGGATGCTCATGATTTTCCTAAAGCACAGGTCTGACCAAGTCATGTCCTGCCCCTCCTTTTATTATAGTACAGTGGCTTCTTATTCCCTCTAGAGTTAGATATAACCTCCTTTGTTTGGTGTTAGAAGTTTCTCATAACTTGACTCCTTACTCTCTTTTCAGTATTTTTTACTTCCCTTCACATACTGTATGGACCAGCCATACCAACTTATTTGGTATATACCATCTTCATGCCTTTGTACTGTCCATCCCCAAGCTTGGAATGCTTTCTCTTTACGTCGTAGAAGCCCAGGTTGCCTTCAGGAGTCAGCTCAAACACCACTTTCTGCAGGAAGCTTTTCCCTGTCCCCTCAATTGCTAATGCCTTCCTCTCTGAGCATAGTGACTGGCATATAATAGGAGCTGTATAAATGCTTGTTACCTCCTTCCCCCTGTGAAGCTAATGTGTATGTGTTTGTATATATCTAATTTTCTTGTATCATGTGGGTGTGTCTGTGTATATGCATCTTATCTCCTTTAGAAGGCTGATGCCTTCTTTCAGTAGAGCAACTGGCACAAATGGTTATTAGTTCCCTCTCTCTCTAAAATTAACTTGTATCTACTTTGTGTGTATTATCTAGGTATAGATAGATATAGATATATAAAGATATAGACATAAACTGATATATAGATAGAGTATATAGTATATATTTATTATTACATATGTATATAGCTTATTTATATATATATATATGCACATTTATATGCATACACACATACATATATGCATGGACATATACATTTGTACATACACATGTTGTCTCCTTTTTTAGAATGTAAGGTCCTTGAGGGCAGGGGCTGTTTTTACTTCTTTGTTATCCCAGTGCTTAGCATAGTGCCAAGCATATAGTAAGCACTTTATAAATGTTTGGTGATTGACTGACTGTTAGAATTGGGTGGAATCTTGGAGGCCATCTTGTAAAGGTTTTTTTTAATAGGATAATATATAATAAGAGCATTGTGGGGGGCAGGAGGGGAGAAGAAGGAAGGAAAGGACTGACCACTGGATCACCATACATCTGCCTGTTTCCCAAGGTTTTTAGACTTGTATATCTTAGGACACAGCCTTGGTCAGGTCATAGTTTTATTTTCTTTATTGACTATATCAAAACTTTTCCAGTCTCCTCAATATCCTAACCTCATGGTTGTTCTTATTTTCAGGAGGAAGCCTACTACTTTGCTGAGATCAAGGCCATTTGATAAGAGCTTCCTTAGCTTCCCTTCTTTCTACAATAAATTTTTCTGTATCCACTCTTTTTTTCTGTACATATCTCTGAAGAAGCACCTCTCTTAGAATATTGCAGAAGATGAAATGGACTATTTTGATTATGTAAAATTAAAAGCTTTTGCACTAACAAAAGCTGTTAAAATTAGAAGGAAAACAGGTCATTGGGGAAAAAACTCTTTAGTGAGTTCTTCTGATAATGAAGATGTCATTTCCAAGATATGAAGGAAAATGTGGAATTTATAAGAATAAGAACCATTCCCCAATTGATAAATAGTAGCCATTAAAAAAAGGAACGCTGGATAGTACTAATAATTAGAGAAATGAAAATTAAAACACTCCAAGGTTCTCCTTCATATTCATAAGACTGAAAAAAATGGCAAAAAAGAAAAATGATAAATGTTCAAGAGGCTGAAAACAGGGACATTTGCCTGGTTTAGCCATTCTGGAAGGCAACTTGAAACTATGCCCCCAAAGTCACTAAGTTGTGTATATCTTGTGACCCAGCAATATATCTACTGGACCTGCTATACACCAAAGAGATCAAAGAAAGAGGAAAATAAACCAAATGTGTAAAGCTTTATAGCAGCTATTTTTGTCCTAGCAAAGAAATAGAAACTAAGGAATACCCATCAATTGTGGAATGGCTAACTAAACAATAGTATATTATTGAGTACTGAGAAATGATGAAAAGGATGCTTCCAGAGAATCCTGAGGAAACTTATATGGACAAAATGCTGAAAGAAGTGAACAGAACCAGGATAACAATTTAGACAATAACAAAAAAATTATAAAAACAGACAACTTTGGAATACTTAATTGAGCAATACAATCATCAACTATGAGTCTAGAGGACCAACTATGAAGGATGCTACCCATCTCCTGACAAAATGGTGATGGATTCAAAGTCCAGAATGAGATATAGCTATTCGGACATGGCCATGTGAATATTTGTTTTGTTTGATGATTATATGAATAATTTTGTTTTGTTTTTCTTTTTTTCTTTCATTTATAGAGTAGAAGTGAGAGGAAAGAGGGAAATATGGATAGAGTTTGCTCTGTCAAAAGAGAAAAAAAGGAATCCCAGAAAATCATGTCAGCTTTGAAAATTACATGTTGAATTCATTTAAAGAAAACTAAGGTACATAAAGATACACCGTTTTATGAACAATCCTCTCCTACTGTTTTGGAAGATAGATAGTTATATTTATATATCTATATACAAAAATTCCCATTTCATTTGCTAATTCAGAATAAAAAAAATTAAATGGAAAAATGATTTTAAAATGTGATCTTAGTTTAACTTACTAAGGCTAAGCCTTTCACTCATTATGGACTGACTACACATCCTCTCAAATCCTTTGGGACCTTATTCCATTAATTATCTCCCTTCTCTATCACATATTCTACCTCTGTCTCTCTCTTGGTTCCTTGTCTTCTGCTACAAACATGCTCAACTCTCCTCAATCTGCAAAAACTAAAACCATTTCATACATTTTTCTTACTAGCTCGAGTTACCACTATAACACTGTCTTTGATTTTCAAACATTTTGAAAAAGAACTGTTTCTATTACTTAAAACTCCTCATCACTCATTCCTCCCCTGGACCTGATTACTCCAAAGACACTAGTGGCCTCCTAAACATCATACCCAACAGCCTTTTCCCAATCCTTTCTCTCTGTTAACCACTTCCTTCTTTCTTAAAATTCTCTCTACTGTTGGCTATATTACCCTGGTTGTTACTTTACCTCTATGACAGCCCTACTGGTTTATTTCCTACTGCCAGAAGTTTTATTTGAGAAGAGCAGTATTTAATTCCAATTTCTGTATTTAGCTAGAGAGGATGTTCAAATTATTCTCCAGTTATGCTGGTCACCACTGAGAACATCAACCCTTTTCTATCACTAGGGTCCTATTTATTAAGCTTCTGTTTTAGCTTACTAAGTAGTTGCTAGGACCACAGCAATGTCTATGGTCAAGTCTTAGTAAGGATTGAAATATCTTCATAGGTTGGCACAATAGAGGAAAAGGAGGGGCAGTACAGATTTTTTTTTCCTATAAAAGAAATTAAATAATGCCCCAAAGCAATAAATAATTAACATCTCTACTATCATACTTAATTTTCAATTTGAAAGTAGTATTGATTCTTACTGATTGAATTTGAAAAAAAATAGATAAATTGTTGGTATAAATTCAGGAAGGTCTGAACATGCCTGAGGTGGCTGCTTCATGACCTGTATTCACTGTATGTGTAATCGGAACTGATGCTCAGTGGTTACCAAAGGATATCATGTCATCTTGGGCTAACTATTTGATCTGCCTAGCTTTGGTGAACCATCCTCTCTCTTGGGGGCATTGCTAAAAGGAAAATGAGGAAAGTGAGAGAGCCAGCTCTGGCATCAAAAATGTGTGTAACTAGCTCATGTGGTGGTGAAGAAGCTGATTGCTGTTGTGAATCACTCTTTGTTCTGACTGAGAGTCACACAAGAATCTCCATTAGACTGTAAGCATTTCAGGTCCTGGTGGTGACATGTTGCCTATTTGACGTTGCAGCCCAAGTCCTCTGACTTAAAATTCCTTACTCTTTTCAAAGACAAGTGATTACTCTGCTTTTTTCCTTTTTATAGAGCTGTCACTTCCAAATCCATTCCCCTCTCCACCCCACTCCCCAGAAGTCAATTTTGACTGATTTCTACAGGCCTTTATGAGTGTTTGTATTGTGTCTAGTTGACTTTTCCCCCTAATTTAAAATGATAGTAAGACCTCAGAGATTCTTTTTCTAACCCTCTCATTTTACAGATTAGGAAGCTGAGGTGGAGAAAAAGTCCCATGGTCACACAGTGAGCCAGTGCTAGAAATCAGATGAGAACCTAGATCCCAGGTCAGTTTTCACTGATATGATACAGTGTTAAATCTAGATGTCTTCACTCAAGAGAAAATAGGAAGAGTTGGAAACCTAGAAGAAGCGTTTCCTATCACATTTTTAAAAATGAATCTTAAGCACTCACTCTAACAATTAGGTATCATATCAATTTCAGATAAACACGAACATTAAAATAACAAATGCCTTGAGTATATATAGTGGTTTGTGCTTTTAAAAGTACTTTTGCATACATTATCTAAGGGGATCTCTTAGCTTGGTAAAAAAAAATACTGAACTTGGAATCAGGATGATTGAGATAACTGAATGGTTATTCTGGCTTCATATTTACCATCTGTATGGGCATGGATAAGGAAAATGAACTTTATGAGCTTCAGTTCCCTCATCTGCAAAGTGGGAAAAAATATTTATGCTTAAAGTATTATAGAAATGTATTATGATTATTAGTTATCATTCCTTCATTGATCTTTCAGGTATACCTTTCAGCACTTATATATTTAAACATTTATATCAATTATGGTTGAAACTAAGTGGCATTATCAAAGGAATCTCCACAGACCAAATATGGAGATGTCTTTAATACATGAATTTTGGAGCCCTAGGTATTGATGCCAGATTTCAGCTGAAGGCAGTCTTTTTGTCCTTACCTACATTTCAAGATATGTATACAGCATCAAAATCAGGACTTGGGAGCATTTCTTGAAGCTGTGACAGCCCCAAAGCCAGTGACTTGATCCATATTTTAATTCGTCAAAATGAACCAAAGCATTGCTCTTAACCTTAGCCTCAGATTGTTAACTGAAACCTGTTACCAAGAAGTATGACTTTCATCCAAAGGAGATGATTTGAGGCAGTTGTTCTACATTCATCATCCCAAGACCTAATTAATTTTTTCAACTCTAATTTTTTCAAGATTTCTCTATTTTTTTCAGTTCTCAAGTCTTGCTATATATGTTTTGTTTTTCCATTCTCTGTTATTAAAGCAACTGACTCTGATTAGGTCTTGTACCCAATTTAGAAAGTGGATGTGTTTGTTAACTTCTTGTATCCTCATGTATACTATCAACCACAGACTTGGAAGTTATTTTTAAACTAAACCAAACCCTACTTGAGCAGTCCTGTGAATGATTGTTTTCTCATAACAAGTTTGTGTACATGTGGCCTACTTAAATGAAAACTAGCATCAGCAATGGCAGCTGGTTTTTTGGGGGGCGGGTGTTAGGGGAAGGATGATGGGGCATCAGAGGGAAATTCCAGAGGGCTTTCAAGACTCCTGAGGTCTAAAGGACTGTTCATTGACAGCAGGGTAACTTCAGAAGGAGGCATGAAATTTGACCTCATTTGGGTCTAGCAGCCCCTCACTGTGGATCTTCAGTTTGGTTGCATTAAAAGCAGAACAATAAACAATGTGGGGAAGGGTGGATACAAAAGAAAGAGCCACCACTAGGAAAACAACCAAAGTCCTTGCCATCTCTCAAACTCTGTATTTTTGTTAATTGGGTTATAAATCTGACTCTTTCCTCACTTCTTGGGACTGGGCATGGGAGAAATCAGGATACGTGATGCAGAAGAATTAGAGGTGAGGACAACAGGCAGAAGGAGAGGGTGGGTAAGGTGTGAATACAGTAGAGAAGAGAGGGATCAAGGGTCTGGTCAGGATAAAAGGAGGGAGGTGGATGGAGATTTGATTTCCTTGCAAGGGAAATATTAGTTGCATAGAATACTCCTTTACTTCCTCTTAGTAACATGTGCATCCTAGGACCATAGGACCACAGATTTAGAGCTGGAAGGGAACTTAGGGACCAAGTACTCCAATCCCAATTTGCAGAGGAAGAACCCAAGGCCCGGAGACTTGCCCAAGGTCACACAGGGCCAATATTTAACACCACACCTTTTGGTTCCAAATCCAGAGCTCTTTCCACTTCATCATACAGAAATGAAACAGCCTCACAAAGGGAGAAAAGGATTGACTGTGTTTTCTGGTCTTGAAGTGGCCAAAGGGACAACCCTTAGTATCTTCCTTAAATAAAACAAGGGAATACTTCTTTGTCACTGGAAGTACTCAGCCAGAGTTTGGATGACATTTGTTAGGGATAATCTGTGCTAGGTATTGGAAATACAGACATAATATTGAAAAAAGTCTCTGCCCACAAGGAGCTTACATTCTATTGGGGAAACAAGAACACAAGCAAATACAAATACATCTATAAATCAATGCAAAAAATTACTTCAGCATCACATTAGCATTTACAGAGGTCAGCCCTCTCTGGTTCTGAAGTCATGGCTCTCTTTCTTTCTTTCTTTTTTGCAGGGGGAAAGGCAGGGCATTTGGGGTTAAGTGACTTGCCCAAGGTCACACAGCTAGTAAGCGTGTCAAGTGTCTGAGGCTGGATGTGAACTCAGGTCCTTCTGACTCCAGGGCCAGTGCTCTACTCACTGCACCACCTAGCTGCCCCTATAGCTCTCAACCTTGTATGCCAACACTGAGGCTTCTTACTACATGTTATTAAATCTCCTTAACAGTGACCACTAGCCTGTCTAAGCCTTTGTCTAGCACCATAAATCCTTTCACCTAAGACTTCTAATGCTCTTTCCTCTCTACCCTACATATTATATTACCTTTATGCACCATCTGACTGCCTGAGAGAAATCATTGGACTTTCCTTGCTGCCTGTTGATGGACTCATCTGACATGTGCTCAGACTTCTTCCTATTATTTTTAACTAAAACCTCCTTGGATTTCCTGACCCAAGTGTGGGGATCCTGGTCATCCCTCATTAGATTCAATCCACTTCCCGCTGATCTAGATGCTCCAACTCTAAAATTCTATAACATTCGTTGGTCAAAATGGCCCTACCCTTTCCTTTCTTCTTTTTTAAAATTTATTTTACAAGCACTTGTTATCTCTTCTTCCCACTGCCCTCTCCCCAGTTGAATAATAAAAAGAAAACCCTTGTGATAAATTTGTATAGTCCAGCAAAATAAATTTTCACATTGGCCATGTGCAAAAATGCATGTTTCATTCTGCATTTTAAGTCCATCACCACTAACACAGGAGATGGGGTGCCATGCTTCATTTTCAGTCCTCTGGGCTTGCGGTTTGTTATTGCATCAATAAGAAGTCTAATGTTTTTCAAAGCTGTTTTTCTCTGTAACGTTGCCATTGTACAAATTATTCTCCTAATTCTGTTCACTTCACTCTGCATTAGTTTATAGAAATCTTTCCTAGTTTCCTCAGAAACTGTCCATTTTGTCATTTCTTATGACACAATAATATGCCACTACATTCATATACTATAATCTGTTTAGTCATTCCCCTTGGCCAGCTTTTAACCATTGCAAAAAGAACTACAACAAATAAACAACATGCATACATGCAATAACAACATGCATACACGTACACATATACATATATACGCACACACATATATCCATACATGCATGCATACACATATATACATACACACACAGACACACAGACACACAGACACACACACACACACACACACATATATATATATATTATAAAAACACACACATGTAGGTCCTTTTCCTCTTTGGGGGTATAGGCATCCTTCTTTTCTTTCAGGAATTCTGCAGTTCTTTTTGACTCAAGTGTTTTTGTAGATGAAGGAGACACTTGTGGGGAAGGGCACATCCACATTTTAACTGCCCGACTGAAAGCTGAAAAGGGCATCAGACCTCATATCTTCCACTACAGATCTTCAACAATCTTGCCAACTATATAATTAGGAGTCTGTCAGAGCCTGCAGGAGCTAATGCATTAACCTTCTGTTTCTTCTCCTTTATAGCAGAATTTTATACTTAGAGAACATCACCATTCTCTCTGATTTATAGGCCAGTTCCTTCTCACCTTTGTTTTTTTTCTCTTTGCATGCCTCCTTTTCTAAGTCCCTACGAGTCCACTGTAAGAGCTGATGTTTTCCCGGTTGTCAAATTCATCACTTGTTGTGAAACATTGGAACTGGTCCTTGGGAAGAAGTGTGAGAAACTGAAGCATATGAATAACAAGACAAGAGGGAGGGGCCCTTAGACTCTCCTGACCATACCTGCAGCATCTACTGTGACAGATGAAAGCTACTTAACTGGATGCAGAGTATTATCATCACAGAACATGTACGTAAAAAACTAACATTTCTGAATCCACTTTGCAGATGCTTGGGTTTACATGCACAGCCCAAGTAGAAATTAAAGGACTGCTAAAACTCCTTCGGGAGCAAAATAATTTGTAAACATTTATTTGGAGTCCTTATGCTGCTATGCTACTACAGAATGTGTCAGGTGCTCCTGTGGTACCAGGGTATCTTCTGTGTCTGCTCTATTCAGGATCTAGTTCCCTATGACAATTGTTGAATAATATGATGGTAATGGTTTCAGATGTGAAAGTCATAGGCTTATAAACTCTGTAGGGCTGACCTTATGGGTAGGCAGCTGCCAGTGCGGTATGAACAGAGAGGGGACTAAAAGGGGTTGGTATAGCAGAAAGAATACCATGCTGGATTGAATGATGAACGAAGTGATCTTGGACAAATTAGTTCACTTGTAGCTTCATTTCTCCATGTATAGAAGGAAAGGTTTGGACTAGCTCAATAGATCAATCGATCAATAGAGGCACAAATATTTCTTAAGCTCTTACCGTGTGCCTAGTGCTGGGAATTCACATGTAAATGAGAAATTGCTCCTTCCCTCAAGGCTTATACATTTTACCATTGGGGCATTGACATGTACAGAGGAGTGGTAGTCAGGAAACAGGGCATAGATTGAGGCATTCATAGGAATTGTGAATAGAGTCATAAGGTGGTTAATTTTCATACTCTTTGCAGTAGCAATGGCGATGCTGATTCGATTACTATTCCCCAAGCAAGAAGTAAAAAAGGGAAGTAGGTGTGAAGACCAGGTATTGAGGCAGGTGGAGGAATGTCCTCAGTGGATAGGCCTTGGTTATCTTGATACAGCATGGAGGTCCAGGGCTAAGGGGGTTGAAATGAGAATTAACTTGCCCATCAATCCAGGTAGTTTAGATGATATCTAAGATCTTTTCTCACTCATACACTTTATGCTTCTGTGACTTCATGGCCACCTGGCTTTAAAAAAAAAAGATCTCCACTGGGTTGTCACAGTGGCTCAAATTCTACTGCCAAAGTGCAAATACCCCTGGAGGAAGACAGTAGTATGATTTATATCTAAGGAGAGCATTCATTTAACTGTTATAGGTAAGTGAGAACAGGACCTTTTTGAAAAGAGCTGAAGGACAGATATGATATCATGGAAAGACTAGAAGCTGGAAAAGGCATATAGCATAGGATGACATCTATAAACAATGCTGACCACGTGAAGGAGCCACAGCAGAGATCTGAAGGCCATCCATGGGCAATTGGTTGCTTGGGAACATGTATAGGGCCAAGGAGTATGGGAATAAGGGCCCTGAAATGGTGTAGGAGGGAGTCAAAGATTAACTTCATCCATTGCTCGCTTATGTTGAGTGTTAGCCTTTGGGCTGTGGAGAAAATAGCCGTTTATGCGTATTTTTTCACTTGAAAAGCCCAGTGAGGAGATGACTCATTTGAAGAGTGTTTTAATTGGTATCTCATATGGTTTCTGTTGCTTCCAAGGAGAATGAGGTTTCTGTAGAACAAAGTAGATGAGAACCCAGAGATGAATCCTCTAGTATTCAAAAGGGCGTAAAGACAATTGTGCCTCTTTAACACAGGGCATTGGTTCCGCAGAATCTGAGATTTCAATCAACACCAAAATGGCTGAAAAACAAAACACAATGAAGAGTCTAATCAACAGTGCTAATACTGAAAGTACCAATGAGTAAAGCAAATTCAAATTGAAACTTGGCCTCTTTTTTAATGGAAGAAACATGTGGCTTCTGAGTAATGTTATGTATCCTGAAGCTTTCATTTTGGCTTCAGTATTTCCAGGTTAAGAAATAACAATTTTAGCTTCTTACTGTAATAAGATCATGTTAGTGCTTTAGTGATCAAACTCCCAGTTCTTCAAGTCAATAATCTGGTGATTTTTCCATCTAATCTGAGTAAATTCTGCAAATAGCGTGATACTTAATGTGTCCCTTCCTAAGAGCAGCATGTAAAAATGGTTGGGGTGGTAGCTTTGTAAGATTGGGGAGGTGGGGTTCTCCATGGGATCTAGAATAGAGGAATACTTTTTAGCATCCAGCATGTAATCATCCTTTCCCCCTCTACCTTCCAATGAGGATGGGGGTTGGGGCAAAGGATAAAGGGGGAGAGGTGGGCACTGGAAAAAAGGGCTGATTGGCTTTCTCTGCAGTCATACTTTATTTTGGGACCTCTCAGCCAAGTTCCTCTTAGTTTTTGCACAGAGGATCTAAAAAAAGTGTATGGCCTAAAGGGTGTAGTCATGTTCAGCACAAGTGAAAGCCCTCTGTGTGTTTTTGCTATTGAATTTGGAGAATTCTGAAGAACTGCAATTCAAGGTTAGGCCCACTCATGTTAATAGGAGTGAGTCATTTGTGAACATAATGAAAGGATGTAGGACTCTTAACACATATCCTATGTTAGCTGATTTCCTGCATGTTGTCATGGTTCTTGGAAACAGAACTTTCAAGTGGTGAATTCTAAAATCTTATATGTCTCAGACACAAAGTGAGCTGCTGTTCCCTATACTTCTGAAGAAATGCCCACTGTAGAAGAAGGGAGAAAGGAGAAATATTGGGAGGGTAGATTAAAGTGGTCCTAAGCAAAAAATTAGTTCTAAGCAAAGCATACTCTAAGGACATAGGAAAATACTTATAGCCTTTTTGAGGTGAAAAAGAATGTGAATCTGAGGGAGTTTTCATAAATGGGAAATGACTAAACAAGCTATGATATATGAATGTGATAGAATACTATCATGCTGTAAGAAATGGTAGACGGGAGGGTTTTAGAGGAACCTGGGAAAATTCATATGAACTGATGCAGAGTAATGAGAATAGAAACAAGAGAACAATTTATACAATAACAACAACATGGTAAAGACAAAGCTTTGAAAGAATTAAAAACACTGATCATTATAATTATTAACCATGACTCCAGAGGACTTGTGATTAACATGCTACGCCCAGTGCAGAATGAGACATATGACTTTTTTGGACATGGACAATGCAGAAATTTATTTTGTTTGACCATACACATTATAACAGAGGTTTCATTTTTCTTTTGTTCTTGATAGCGGAGGAGGTGTTGGGGTAGCAGAGAAAGAAGGCAGATTTTTGCTGATTGAAACAATATGCAATAAAAAAAACAAACCCTGTATTTGGAAGCCTATACTCTTAAAAAATTTGTGCCAAGGGGAATGGCTATTTTATTGCAAATAGAACAGAAGAATTGCACAAGAAGCCTTTACGATTCACATGATACCACGTAGAGCAATGCCAGGTAACAAGTTCAAGATTGAAGGGCTTGATGAATGGGAAATGTCAGTGGTCCTGCTCAAAGACCAAACAAATCTAGATCCAAAAGCCATGGAAAGAGTTGAAGCGTTGATAGATACAAGTTCCATGAAAACATGCCTGCAGTGTTTTCAGGACATTCCATATTTTGAAAGTTAATGTTGCATATGGTCTACTTCATCTTTCAGCTCTTGTAATTTTTATTAAATGCTGATATCCAACTACGTCTGCACTCTTTCAAAGATGGCTGGGATCTTTTATTTTAGCAAATCAATAGGAGCATCAAGGAATATACAATGAGAAGCAAATGGAATGGAAATTGCTCACCCTCGCATATGAAGTTGAACTTGGGGCTTACTTATAGCTATAACTAACAACCTTGTCACTTGTTGCAAACCCATAGTTGGTCAACAAACATCTAATAAGCACTAATGTAAGTCAAATATAGTGCTAAACACAAGAGATAAAAAGAAAGGCAAAAACATATTCCATAGCAGATGTTCTCCCATCATCATTTTAAGACAGTTTCAATCATGGGGGAAGACCTTGGAATAGGCCCCGAAGACTCAGGACAATAGGCTTGTTTGAATGACAGCCTCTGGCATGCTGTAAGGTTGCAGTACTGGGGATAATACCACTAGGGATGGGAACAAAGGCCCGGATAAACTTAAGAAGAATTCATCTCAGATACAATTGTTAGTGGAGAAAGTAAGATCACAGGATTGTTAATTTAAAGCTGGAAGGAACCTTAGAGACCATCAGGTCCCACTCCTCCCCCCCCTTTTTTATAAATGAAGAAACTGAGACTAAGATGTTAAATGACTTGTCCAAGGACACATGGTTATTGTCTAGGGAAAGATTTGGACACAGAAATTACTGATTCTAAGCCCAGTGCTCTACCCACTGTGCCACCTAAATGCTAATCACTCTTGATAACTAGGTTCTAAGTTTACAATTGGTTCTTTCTACCTGTGAAGGAATATGAATGATATCGGTGTTAACTAAATTTTGGTATTCTGGGTCAAAGTCTCAGTTACCTCACTTTAACTATGGTTCACCTGTAATCCTTAGTATCATAAATACACAATTCTAGGATTACTCACTAATTTCTCACTAATTCACCCTTTTTTTCCAAAGTGTTCCCTTTTCCACTTCTTTCTTTCCACCTTGTTGTTACCTTTCTACTCAGTTTCAACTCAGCTCCATTCTCCTATGTTCATTCACATTCACCTGTCCTCTTTTCTTTCTAACCTACTCCTACAGCAGAAAACATAATCATTGCAAAGCTTATGTGTAATTAATTCAACAAACATTTCTTAAACAACTACTGTATATCTATGTAATTTATTTGTTTAGACTGTATACTGATATGCAATGTGAGAAGCTGACAAACTAATTTTTTTTACAGACTTCTCTCTGGGTTTCCCAGTGGTTGTTGTTGAATAAGGAATCCATTCCCAGTAACTTGTGTTCTTGAGTTTATGGAACACCAAAATGTGGTCCACATTTGTTCCTGGGTCTTACATATCTAGCTTACTCCATTGATCTACTTTTATTCTTTCTAATCCTGTATGAGATAGTTTTAAAAAATAATTTATACATTGTAATATAGTTTGAGACACCACCCCACTAAACCCCTGTCTCTATTACTTCTCCCCCTCCACCACTATATCTCTTGATATTATTGACCTATCATCCCTTCAAATGAATTTTGTTATTTTATGTGATTCTATAAAATATTCCTTTTGCTAATTTTATTGGAATAGAAATAAATCTATGGAATCATCTGAGCAGTTTCAACATTTACTTGTATTAGCACATTGTAGCCATGGACATTAAATAATTAAATTATTTATTCTTATTTTGGTAAAAGAATTTGCAGTTGGATATCTGAAAATAAATCTTTAGTATGTTTGATTCAGTTATTTCACAGATATTTTGTTGATATCTTAAGTATAATTCCACTTTCCATTTCTTCTTTTCTGTTGATTCTTTTAGGTAACATACAAAAGAGCTGAGAATTTTTGGTGGATTTATTTTGTATCCTGATACTTTGCTGAACAATAAATTATTTGAATTTCTTTCATTTGTTCTTCAAGTAAACTACCATATTGTCTGCCATTAGATATAATTTTGCTTCCTCTTTGCCTATACTTATTCTCTAAATTGATTTTTCTTATTTTATTATCTGAACTAAGCTTCCTAGAACTATGCCAAAATAATAGGAAAAAAGGTTGATAGCCTAGCTTTTCTCCTGATTTTGCTGGGAAAGTTACCTCCCTGTGTTTCTCCATCATAAAAAAAAATGCTAGGACTTGTTTTTTGCATATTATTTCAAGGATAGATCCTTTTATTCTTATCTTTTACATCATTTTAGCATAAATGTGTACTGTATGTTATCAATGATTTTTTTCTCTATTGATGTAAGCAATGTTTTGATTTTCATTATTAATATGATTAATTATATATATTGAGAAAGAGTGGTATAGTGGATAGAAGAAGATGTAGAGTGAAATTGACCTGAATTCAGGTCTCGTCTCTGGTAAACACTAACCCTATGACTATGGGCAAATCACTTAGCTTTATATATCCCCAGGCTACTTTCTAAGCTAAATTACAGGCAAATTGTTGATTTCAATTAATGATGAGAGTTTCTACATCAGGTGCTTATTATTCCATCAATGGAATCATAAATCCAGAAAAAAATGGAGTTCCCTCTCACTGACCTGATCACCAACTTGCACTCACAATTTGGGTTCCTGAGATGAAAACTATGCTAGATTTGAGGTATGCTGTTAGACTACAGTACTAAAACTAAAGTGCATGAGCCCACACTGCATACACAATTATTTCATTGCAAAAGCATTTACTTAAATGGCATATTAAAAAAGTACCAGCAAAACACTTGCCCCCATAAAACTGGGAATTTTATTCACGATGTGAATAGTGAATGACACTAAGAAAGGTCACAACTAGAGACCAGAAAGTGGTCTCACCAGAAAGCATGTGTACCTGGAGCACACATGTGGTCAAGGCACGTATAAAGAAGGACAATTTACACATTCCAAGCTTATAAAACTGCTGATGTCTTCATGCAATCCCTGTTAAATTTAGTTTTGTATTCTCAAATACTGATCTGCTAGTTGTTAACATATCCTCTTCCTCTATAAACAAGTTTTCTGGTTGGTGCTTGGCTGTAGTCTCCCATACTTTCAACTTCTGGCTCATCTGACATTTTCAGCTTGTGTATTGCCATGCTCTCTCAGAAAGAATTCAAATACATTGGAGACACAGTTAGGACCACATAAGATTTATCAACCATAGAATAACTGAATAGATAGCTTGGAATATGATATTCCAGAAGGCAAAGGATCTAGGTTTACAACTGAGTATAATCTATGCAGCAAAACTGAGCAAAACTACAGGAAAACATGGATCTTTAATGAAATAGAGGACTTTCAAGAATCCCTTAGGGAAAGACCAGAGCTGAGTACGCAATATTACCTAAAAACACAGAATTCAAGAGAAGTGCGAAAAGGTAAGCATGAGGGAAAAATAATAAGGACCTAAATAAAGTTAACTCTTTTACATTATGGAAAGGTGGTAAATGTAACTCCTAAAAACTTTATCATTACCAGGGGTCTTAGAGAGAATTTAATTAGAGAAATGGCTGGGGTGCAACTCTATTACATTTGGATGATTTCAATAGAAAAGTGACAAAGTGGGGAAGAGGAATGCACTAAGAGAAGGGAAAGAGGGAATAGAGAAAATTATCTCACAAAATGGGATGTTCAAGAAAGAATTTATGCAACAGAGGGGCAGTGGTGGGGAGGGAGCAAGTAACACTTGAACCTCATTCTCATCTGAACTAGATAAAGGAGAAGAGAATATGCAAACACACACGGTTTGGTCTGTAAATTTATTTTATCCAACAGGGAAGTAGGATGGAAAAGGGCTAACAGAAAGGGGGTGGAAAGAAGAGGGAGGGTAAATTAAGTAGTCATTAGTTTTCATTCTAATTCTAATTCCATTGTCAGCTTTGTAATTTTCAAGGAGTTATTTTCTTCAGCAAGGTTTTGTACCTATTTTTGCCAAGCTGTTAATTTTCTTTTCATATCTTTCTTTCGTAGCTCTTGTTTTTAAAAATAATTTCTTTTTATTCAGCTCTTTCCTTGACTTTTCTAGTAATTGTTAATGGGTTTGTGTCTATTCTACCTTTCTCCTTTGATTGGAAGTATTTTCAATTCATTAATTCATTCTCTTCTTCTTTGTTTGTATCTTAAACTTCCCTGCAACCATAGTAGTACTTTAAGGCCATATTCTTTTTTTTTGTTTCCTCATTATTCCAGTCTGCATTTTGACTTTGGACTTTTTTTAGTGCTGGGCTCTGTCCACTTCTGGGGTTTGTATCTGGCTTGAGCATCTATATTTTTATGTCCTTCTGCTTTAACAGTTCAGTCTAGGGGTCTTCAAGTTTTCAGAATTCCCTTAAACAGTGTGATTCAGGGAGAAGTCTGTCAATTGCCTTTCTGGTCTGGCTCTACAAGTTCCTGACCTAGATTTGGGTCTTTTGACTTGCACGTGGTTGAGATTCAGTGGCTTGCTGCTGGACTCAATCATTGTTAGCCTGTTGGCAGGTTCTATATGTTCAAAGTAATTGAACTGCTGGTTCTCCTGTGGTCTGGGACTCCTTCCCTGGTATATAAAATAGGATATAAGCCACTTTAGGCTTATGTGCAGAACTAAAAGTTAAAACCAAGTCAGAGTCACACAGCTTCATTTCTGGAACATTTCTATATTTGGTACACATCTAGAATGCATGCTCATTGGTGATTACTCCTCTCTGCTCTGGATCTGTGACCTGAAACTGTGTGATAAGTGACTGAAATACCAGATGATATCCATTCTTATACCAAGCATCAGTTTAAGGATCCCTAAAGTGATCTCTTTCCCTCCTTCTGTTTTTTCCCTTGTGTTATGTTTTGACCTTCTTTTAGTTCCTAGACACTAAAATGTTCCCTGGCAACTGCCTCCACATGTTCCCTAAGTCCCAATGCCACTAAGTTGCCCTGGCCTGGAAAAATGACTCACTGTGACTTCCTTGGCTTTTTTGATCAGAACTTGATTTGCTGCATTTTTTAGGATGTGGTGGAGAAGGTGGGCTGGGCAAGGTAGGCAAAAATACTTCCTCTCACTCTGACATCTTGACTCTACCGCCCTTGGCTTTTTCTATAGGGGCTTTCTTCAGGTACTGGGTTTTGGTCTTGTTCTGCTGTCAGAAGTAACCCAATTGGGTGTACGGCTTCATCCTTGTTAGCTGACTTTAGGTGGCTACACTGGAGACTTTAAGAAAGATCAGAACCTTACTTATCAAATTGGCTATCATGACAGAAAAGGAAAATGACAAATGTTAGAGGAGATATGGGGAAATTGAAATATTAATGCATTGTTGGTGGGGTTGTGAATTGATTCAACTATTCTATAGAGAAATTTGGAACTATGTCCAAAGGGTTACAAACTCACGCATATCCTTTGACCTAGCAATACCACTATTGGGACTATCTCCCCCCAAAATTAAAAAAAGGAAAAGGACTACATGTACAAATATATTTATAGTCGCTCTTTTTAGTGGTGGCAGAGAATCAGAAATTGAGAGGATGCCTATCAATTGGGGAATGACTGACCAAGTTATGGTATATGATTGTGATAGAATATTATTCTGCTATTATATGAAATAATGAACAGGATACTCTCAAAATACCTGGAAAGGTTTACATGAACTGATGCAAAGAGAAGTGAGCCAATCGAGGAGAATCGTGAACACAGTAACAATCTGTATGAAGATCAGCTACAAATGACAGTTGTTCTTAGCAATATAATGATCCAATACAATTCTGAAGGAGTTATGATGAAAAATGCTATCCATCTCCAGAGTAAGAACTGATGGAATCTGAATGCAGATAGAAGAATACTTTTTTAAAACTTTTTTTTCTTTTTTTGGTCTGTGTTTTCTTTTACAATATGACTAATATGGAAATATGTTTTGCATTATCGCGTATGTATAAACTCTATCAAACTGTTTGCCATATTAGGAAAAGGTGTGGGGAGGGAGGGAGGCAGAGAATTTGGAATTAAAAAAAATTTAAATGAATTTTAAAACATTTTTACATATAATGGAGGAAAATAAAATATTAAATAAAAATTTTAAAAATATCAGAAATAAGTTTTTTTTTTCTTTTGTTCCTAGGGAGGTGCAGAGCCAGTATCTATCAAGAAAGTTAAAGAGATGGAATAAAATAAGCCCCATTTCTGTCTTTGTATAAATTCAATGATTACTTTTGTACCTCTGAAACATCTAGGAATATGGAGTTTTTTCCTTCTGTAGGAGCCTATGCTAAGTCCCGCCTCCTTCATGAAACCTTCTTTAGTTAGATAATGCTCATTTCTCTCCTTCTGTACTTCCTATATTTGGTGTTTAAACTTTACATTTTGACACATTACAAAATGCTACTTGAGCTTGACTATATATTGCTTCCTGCTGCTGCTGTACCTTCTAAAATGGAACACCAAAGACCATTCCTGGAAAGGAGCTAAGCCACTGGGTTTGGCATTTCTTGAGTTCATGAAGCCTCATCTTTATCCTTGACATCTTCCTTGTTGACTCATATATTCCTAACTCCACCCCTCTCACCAACCCTTTTCACCTTTTGCTTTGAGAACTACACTCACATCAATACCAATATTTTCTTTAAAAAAAGATTTATTGAAAAGTACATATCAATTGACCAATCTATTGCACCACTCACTGTATATGTGACTTCCCAAATAACTCCCTTCTCTGGTCATTACTCCTCTATGTGTGTTGTCTGCTCCATTAGAAGGTAAGCTCCTCAAAGAACTGAAAACAAAGTAGATTCCAATCAACTGAAAAATGGCTTACCACGTTGCTGGTACTTAAAAAGAATAGAATACTATTATTCTGTAAGAATACAACAAAGAAAATGAATACAGAGAAGTATAGAAAGACTTACATGAACTAATGAAAAATTTAGCAAGCATAGCCAAAAAAATACACACCATGATAACAACAATATTAATTGAAAAATGAAACCACACAATTGCAATTGAATGTTGCAAAATTAAAAAGAACAAGCTTTGATGCAAAGAAAAGATATGAGAAAACACCTCTCCATGCTCTTTTGAATGGGGAGGGGAATTCCTATGTCTATAACATGGTAGAAAACGTCATGGTTTTTCTTTTTGGCTGTATTTACTGCTCTTGACAAATTTTTTCTTTTGTTCTTTTCTTAAACAAACAAACAAAACCAAATCTTTGTTATAAGAGAAGACTTTCAGGGAAGGGAAGGAAATCTAGGTTATATAAAACCAAACAGTGTCAATAAAATCTATTTTTAAATGTTAGATCCTTGAAGACAAGGGGATACCCAGCATTTAGCACAGTGCTTGGTACATAGTAAGTCTTAAATGCTATCCTTTCATTCATTCATTCATGTGTTGTTTACAGAGGCAGAATTATATAGTGAAAAATTTCTGAACTTGGAGAAATCATCAGCTTAATCCCTAGTTTAGCTACTCATTAGTTGTGATCCTCTGTAAATATCTTAACCCATTTAGGCCTTAGTTTCCACATGTCTAAAATGAGGGAATTGAATTTCCTGTTCCTAGGGCCTCTCCCATACTGTATAGTCTATGAGTCAAATTTTTTTCCCCACAAATGAATCTTATTTACCCCCAAATATTATCAGACTCTTGAAGGCAATCATATAGTTATTTATTAACATAAAGTCCAATCTTTTAATATGTATGCATTTCATTTATCCAAATGAATCTTCCTATAAGAATACTCAATTAGGAATCATAGGATAAGGGTTTGGATCTTACCTTTGCTAATGGCTAGTTTTGTAACTTTCAACAAAACACTTAACCTTCCTGAGCCTCCCATTTCTCATCTATAAAACGATAAGTCTATGTTAAATATTCTCCAAGTCCTTTTCCATTTATAAAACCTCTTAGTCTGTGTACACTCAACGCTCCCCTCAGAAAACTAGTAAATGTTTAGCATCCTATAAATATTTGTTGACTAATTCCTTTCAGTTGATTTTTCTTTGGAAACTGGGGCTACAGCAAATGGAAAGAGGCAATCAAAACAAATAATTAAGGGAGGGACTGTTATTTCTGTTTATGAACACTGAAAGGAAAGACTAGCTGGAACAATATTTGATTCTAATGAAACTGGGTATGTGAGGACAGTAGTAGACAGGCCACCCCCCATATGTTTAGAATAAATGGAGCTATCTTGTGGTTACTATTCACTGGAGAGATGAAAGAAAAAAGCTTGCAATGAGAAAGAAACAACTCATTCAGAATGTTAGAGTGCCAGGGATGGGAGGGGGGAATCTTAGATGCCAGGAAGGCAATAGGGCAGCAGCTCTTAACCTTTTTTTTGTAGGTCACAGCCCACTCTGGCAGTCTGGTAAAGCCTATGGATTCTTTAGAATTATGTTTTAAAATAACTTTAAAATGCTAAATTTCAATTAGAAGTTAGGGAAAGTAAAGATTAATTTCTTTTTCTCATCCAAGTGCATGGGCCTCCTGAAATCTCTCCACTGTCATCTTGAAGTTACAAATCCCTACACTTTGGAGATGTTTAAAATATATACTAGCAATATTAGATTCTGTGCTCCTCCTCCCACCTTCTATTCATCAAAAGCACTATTAACACAATTCTGGCAACACTTGTATCTGGGTTTGATTTATTTTTTAATCATTAGTAAATTGAGAGACTTCTGTGTCGGGTACACTCTGTCCAGCCAGTAATTTGTACGGCCAGGGTTGCATCTAATCCCTTGGTCTTCTAATAAGAACAGTAATTGGAAGAGCATGGATCTTTTTTTTTAATATAATGGGCCAATGTTGAGTCCCACAGCTTTGGCCTCAAAATTCAGAGAAAAGTTAAATTGTTACAAAAATAAATACTCTTCAAACATTTACTCTGCTGCATCTGACTGTAATTCCCTTGACACTCACAACTGAGATCTGAGAAATGGCAATGAGAGAGGCAACGAGTAGAGTCAGTGGCCAAAAGAAGGGTAAATAAACCAGCAGCTGCTAAAAAATAAGGGGGCTCTTTAGGAACTCTTTTGGGCTATGGCATCATTACCCAGGATCAGGAAGCTGCAATATGTCAGCTGGTGGTGAGAAATTAGGAAAGGGCCTCCACACTCTTACAAAAGTCAGGACTATTGACAAGTGGTTCCAGTAGTTCCATGTTGGGCATGTCGGGCGTAGCTATTATGATGAAAAGAAAAAAGTTGGAAAGAGAAAAAAAATTGAAGCAGAAATAGTAGCTGCCATATGAGTCCATTGTGGCCTGACCTCTTTAGAGGAAAAGCTCTACAAAAAAAATGTCATAAACAAATAGAAAGAAGATCTTAGAGCTTTACAGCTTGAAAGAAAAACCAGTAGAGTTATGCTGTATTGCCTTCCCTTTACAGACGATCAAACTGAGGTGTGGAGACTTTGCTGCAGCTGCACAAATAATTAGCAAGAGAATCACAGGATTTGAGAGTTGGAAAAGACTTTTTCAAAGCAAGGGTTTTAGCCTTTCTTTTTGTGAGTCCTGGACCCTCTCAGCAGTCTAGTGATGCTATGGACCCCTTCTCAGAATAATGTTTTTAAGTACATAACATAAAATAGAAAGGAACCCTAGGGGGAACAGTGGACAGAGTGTTGGGCCTGGAGTCAAGGAGACCTTAGTTTAAATCTAGCATAAGACATTTACTAGCTGTGTGACCCTGGGCAAGTCACTTAACCTCTCTGTGCCTCAGTTTCCTTATCTGTAAAATGGGGATAATAATAGCACCTATCTTTAGGGTTGCTGTGAGGATAAAATGAGATGATATTTGTCAAGCACTTTGCAAACCTTAAAGTTCTATTTCCATTCTGCAGCTACTACTCTTTCTCTCTCTTCTCCCCTCTCTCTGTCTGTCTGTCTCTGTCTCTCTCTCATTCTCTTTCTTTTTCTCTCTCTCTCTTTCACTGTCTATCTGAAAAAAAAATTCATATGCTTCAGGTTAAGAACTTTCCCACCCCACATATACTAAAGTAGTATACCCATACATACACCCCACTATAATGTCTTGCAGTCTTTATGTGAAACCTTCCAAGGAGAGGGAATTGCCCCTCTCCAGGCAGTCATTTCCACCTTTGGGCAGCTGTAACTGCTAAGAAGCTCCTCCTGACAGCTGGGTCTCTTTTAGTACTTCATGCCTGACTGACTAGATTCTGACATCTCTTTTTAACCATCTATTTCTTATAAATAACTGGTAGTTTATTTTTTTTAAAGAAACAGAATAGTTATTTATAGTAGAATAAACTGAAACTGTACTTAGAAACTCTGTGTGTGTGTGTGTGTGCGTGTGTGTGTGTGTGTGTGTGTACTATGAAAATCTTATCTTCATACTTTTTTTTAAAACCCAAATGAAAAACAGATTTGGGGGGGCCAAGATGGTGGAGCAAAGGCAGGGACTTGCCTGTGCTCTCTTCCAACACTCTCCAAGTACCTTTAAAAATGACTCTAAACAAATCCTAGAGCAGCAGAACGCATAAAAAGAGGGGGTAAAACAAATTTCCAGCCTAAGACAACTTACAAGTTTATCAGGAAAGGTCTGTTGCACCAGGCTGAGAGAGGAATGCAGTCCAGTTCAGGCTCCAGAGTAGACCAGGCCCCATCAGCCCAGAACAGACATTGGGGTGACTGAGTTGCTGGCAGCTATGGCAGTTTCCAGACCTCTCAGTCCACAGACACCAGGGACAACTTAGAAGGTGAGCAGGAAGGGTGTGTTGCCCCAGGATAGGAGTAGAACACAGTCCAGTGAAGGCCTTACCAGCGCAGCCGGTACCAGCAGGCCAGGAGCAGGCTTTGGGAGTGATTGAATCAGCAGTGGCAGCAGCAGTGGCTGCTTCTAAGTCTCCCAGCCCACAGACGGTTAGGGGGTTGAAAAACTGGTCAGAAGGAGATTTTAGGGTCTTTTTGTTAACACTGAGGCAGGACTCTGTTGCTTTGCCCACACTTGGATCTGGGTCTCAGTCCTGGGTGGCAGTCTCAGGGCAAGGAGGAGCACTAGCATAGCAAAGCTTGCAGCAGCAGTGGAGTGGGGACCCTCCTCACAGTTTCAAGGCAGAAAAGAGTGCTTTTGATCACTCACAGACCAGAGCACAGGCCAAGAGAGCAGAAAAACTCACCTTGGAAGAACTGAAAACTTACAGGTTCCTAGAAGTATCTCTGAAAACAGCTGCACAAAAGCCCTGAAGCTTGGGACAGTGCTCTCTGTTAGTGGAACCCTACTTTAACAAACAGTTAAAAGTCAACAATATGCTGGGAAAATGAGCAAACAATGGAAAAAACTCTGATTATAGAAAGTTATTTTGGCAACAAGGAAGATCAAAACACACACTCAGAAGAAGATAGCAAAGTCAAAGTTCCTACATCCAAAGCCTCCATGAAAAATATGAATTGATCTCAGGCCATGGAAGAGCTGAAAAAGGATTTTGAAAATCAAATAAGAGAGGCAGAGGAAAAATTGGGAAGGGAAATGAGAATGATAAAAGAAAATCTTGAGAAAATTGTGGACAGCTTGGTGAAGGAGGCACAAAAAAATTACTAAAGAAAATAACACCTTAAAAAACAGACTAGACTAAATGACAAAAGAAGTCCAAAAGGCCAATGAGGTGAAGGGTGCCTTAAAAAGTAGAATTCACCAAATGGAAAAGGAGGTCCAAAAGCTCACTGAAGAAAATGATTGTTTAAAAATTAGAATGGAGATAGACTTCTGGGGGGCGGAGCCAAGATGGCTTTTGGAAAGCAGGGACTTGCATGAGCTCCCCGCCAGGTCCCTCCAAAAACCTATAAAAATGGCTCTGAACAAATTCTAGAACTGCAGAACCCACAAAATAGCAGAGGGAAGCAGGGATCCAGCCCAGGACAGCCTGGATGGTCTCTGGGTGAGGTCTATCCCACACGGAGCAGAGGGGAGTGGAGCTCAGCGTGGGCAGCAGCAGGACCAACCAGAGAGGGAGCTGGGCAGAGCAGGCCCTAGTGCCCTGAATCAGTGAGCTGTGGCAGTTACCAAACTTCTCAACCCACAAACACCAAAGACAACAGAGAAGGTTAGTGAGAAAAGCTGTGCGGATAGAGTTTGTGGTTTGGCCACCACCTCAGGGGCAGCAGGGGTGGTGCTGCTACAAAACTACAGCTGCAGTTACTTCCAGCCCCAGGCCCACCTGGTGGGAGGAATTAAGTGGTGGATCAAAGCAGGAGTGCAGAGCCTGCTTAAGATTTTCATCAAGTCTGGGTTGTCGGTTCTTGGGGAAGGAGGAGTGCTGGTGTGGCAGAGCTGACTGTATAGAAATAGCTCTGAAATCAACAGTGCATTGTCTTAAGCTTGGAACAAAGTACTCTTTGCTCTACAAGCAGTCATACACCAATGAAAAACTCAAGGGTCAAGTAAGTTGGCTGGGAACATAGCCAGGCAGCGAAAACACACTCAGATTCAGTCTCAGACTTTGGAATCTTTCTTTGGGGACAAAGAAGACCAAAACATACAGCCAGAAGAAGTCAGTAAAGTCAAAGAGCTACATCAAAAGCCTGCAAGAAAAACATGAACTGATCTCAGGCCATGGAAGAGCTCAAAAAGTTAGAGAAGTAGAGCAAAAATTGGGAAGAGAAATGAGAATGATGCAAGAAAACCATGAAAACAAGTAACTTGCTAAAGGAGACCCAAAAAAAATACTGAAAAAATATTGAAGAAAACAACACCTTAAAAAATAGACTAACTCAAATGGCAAAAGAGCCCCAAAAAGTCAATGAGAAGAAGAATGTCTTGAAAGGCAGAATTAGCCAAATGGAAAAGCGGGTCCAAACGACCACTGAAGAAAATACTACCTTAAAAATTAGATTGGAGCAAATGGAAGCTAGTGACTTTGTGAGAAATCAAGATATTATGAAACAGAACCAAAGGAATGAAAAAGTCGAAGACAATGTGAAATATCTCATTGGGAAAACCAATGACCTAGAAAATAGATCCAGGAGAGATAATTTAAAAATTATTGGACTACCCAAAAGCCATGATCACAAAAAGAGCCTAGATATCATCTTTCAAGAAATTATCAAGGAGAACTGCCCTGACATTCTAGAGCCAGAGTGCAAAATAGAAATTGAAAGAATCCACAGAATGCCTCCTCAAAAAGATCCCAAATAGAAAACTCCTAGGAACATTGTTGCCAAATTCCAGAGCTCCCAGGTCAAGGAGAAAATACTGCAAACAGTCAGAAAGAAACAATTTGAGCATTGTGGAAAAAACAATCAGGATAACACAGGATCTAGCAGCTTCCACATTAAGGGACCAAAGGGCTTCGAATACGACATCCTGGAGGTCTATGGAGCTAGGATTAAAACCAAGAATCACCTACCCAGCAAAACTGAGTATCATGCTCCAAGGCAAAATATGGATTTTCAATAAAATAGAGGACTTTCAAGCTTTCTCAGTGAAAAGACCAGAGCTGAATAGAAAATTTGACTTTCAAACACAAGAATCAAGAGAAGCATGAAAAGCTAAACAAGAAAGAGAAATCATAAGGGACTTACTAAAATTGAGCTGTTTTGTTTACATTCCTACATGGAAAGATGATGTGTATGATTCATGAGACCTCAGTATCATAGTAGCTGAAAGGAATATGCATATATATGTGTATGCATTTATATACATATGTGTGTGTCTATGTAGGTATATATGCAGGTGTATATATATATATATACATATATATATGTGTGTATACACACACACACACACACATATATATATATATACATGTATACATATATATATATATAGACAGAGGGCACAGTGTGTGTTGAATATGAAGGGATGATATCTAAAAAAGTAAAATCAAATTAAGGGATAAGAGAGCAATATATTGAGAGACAGAGAAAGGGAGAGATAGAATGGGGTAAATTATCTCACATAAAAGTGGCAAGAAAAAGCAATTCTCTAGGAAGGGAAGAGGGGGCATGTGAGGGGGAATGAGTAAATCTTGCTCTCATTGGATTTGACCTGAGGAGGGAATACCATACACACTCAGTTGGGTATCTTATCTCACAGGAGAGAAGGAGGAAGAAGATAAAAAAGGGGGGATGATAGAAGGGAGGGCAGACAGGGGAGGAGGTAATCAAAAACAAACATTTTTGAAAAGGGATAGGGTCAAGGGAGAAAATTCAATAAAGGGGGATAGGTTAGGAAGGAGCAAAACATAGTTAATCTTTCACAACATGAGTATCGTGGAAGGGTTTTACATAAGGATACACATGTGGCCTATGTTGAATTGCTTGCATTCTCAGGGAGGGTGGGCGGGGAGGGAAGAGGGGAGAGAATTTGAAACTCAAAGTTTTAAAAACAGATGTTCAAAAAACAACAACAAAAAAGTTTTTGCATGCAACTAGGAAATAAGATATACAGGCAATGGGGCATAGAAATTTATCTTGCCCTACAAGAGAAGAAGCAAAAGGGGGATGGGAGGGAAATGGGGTGACAGATGGGAGGGTTGACTGGGGAACGGGGCGACCAGAATATACACCATCTTGGAGTTGGGAGAAGGGTAGAAATGGGGATAAAATGTATAATTCAAACTCTTGTGAAAATCAATGCGGAAAACTAAATATATTAAATAAATTAAACATAAAAAATAAAAAAATAAAAAATTAAAATAAAAAAAAATTAGAATGGAGCAAATGGAAACTAATGACCTCATGAGGAAACAATAAAACAAAGCCAAAAGCATAAAAAAGAAGACAATGTGAAATATCTCATTGTAAAAACAACTGACCTAGAAAATAGATCCAGAAGAGATAATTTAAAAATTATTAGACTACCTGAAAGCCATGACCAAAAAAAGAGCCTTGCCATCATTTTTCAAGAAATTATTGGGGAAAACTACCCCAATATTCTGGAACCAGAAAGTAAAATAGAAATTGAAAGAGTCCACCAAACACCTCCTGAACGAGATCCAAAAATTCAAACTGCCAGGAATGTATATAGCCAATTATAGTCAAATTCCAGAGTTCCCAGGTCAAGGAGAAAATATTGCAAGCATCCAGAAAGTTTTGTGTCAGTCAGGATAACAAGATAACAGTCAGGGTAACACAAGATTTAGCAGCTTCTACATTAAAGGATCTGAGGGCTTGGAATATGATATTCTGGAGGGCAAAGGAGCTAGGATCAAGGATCACATGCCCAGCAAAACTGAGTATAATCCTTCAGGGGGAAAAATGGATATTCAATGAGATAGAAGACTTTCAAATATTCCTGATGAAAAGACTAGAACTGAATAGAAAATTTGACTTTCAAGTACAAGACTCAAAAGAAGCATAAAAAGGTAAACCAAAAAGGGAAATCATAAAAAATTTAATAAGGTTAAACTGTTTATATTCCTATGTAGTATATAAAGATGGATGTGGAAAGATGATGTTTTAACTCATAAGAACTTTCTCATTATTGGGGTAGTTAGAAGGAGTCTATATAGTCAGAGGGCATAGGTGTGAGTTGAATATGAAGGGATGATATCTAAAAAATAAAATTAAGGTATGAGAGAGAAATACACTGGGAGAAAGAGGAAGGGAGAGGCAGAATGGGTAAATTATCACACATAAAAGAGAAAAGAAAAAAGTGTTTACAACAGAGAGGAAGAAGAGGGAGCTGAGGGGAATGAGTGAATCTTATTTTCACCAGAATTGGTTCAAAGAGGGAATAAGATACACAAGCAATGGGGTATAGAAATCTGTCTTACACTATAGGAAAGTAGAAGGGGAAGGAGATAAGAGAAGAGGGAGGGGTGATAGAAGGCAGGGCAGATTGAGGGAAGGGGTAGTCAGAAGCAAAACATTTTTGAGGAGGGATCAGGTGTAAGGAGAGAGAGAAGACAATAAACAAGGGTGGGGGAATTGGATGGAGGGAAATACAGTTATCAATAGTAACTGTGAAAAAAATTAAAGCAAGTTTCTCTGACAAAGGCCTCATTTTTCAAATATACAGAGAACTTTTTCAAATTTACAAAAAATAAGAGCCATTCCCCAATTGATAAATGATCAAAATATATAACCAGTTTTCAGATGAAGTATCTATAACCATCTATAGCATATCCATCCATAACTCTATCTATAACCACATGAAAAAAATATTCTGACTCCAGTATTGATTGGAGAAATGTGAATCAAAACAATTCTGAGGTATTACCTCATACTTATAAGATTGGCTAATAGGACAGAAAAGGTAAATGACAAATATTGGAGGGGATGTGGGGAAAATGAGACATTAATGTGCTATAGGCAGAGTTGTGAACTGATTAAAACATTCTTTTTCTTTAGTTTCAAAAAGTTTTTCTTTGTGGCTCCCCTAAAGGCAAAATATCAGAAAACGATCCACTGCAGAGACATTTTATAGTAAAGAAATCATATCTTTATCCCTTCCTTTCCCTCAAGCATATATGTTTTCATCTTATTATGAACATTTAAGAGCAGTTTTCCATGTTTAGATATGTGACTTGTTTAAAAAGGCATCTATATGATGGCCTTCCATCATTCTGTACATCACTAGCAGTCATTGTGCAGCTTCTCTGTAGTCTCAGCCACATACTGTAACATAATTAGAAAGCTCTTTTGCCCAATCTAACAAAATATTTCAAGGTTGTATTCTGCTTCCCAGTTATCTGCTGGAAAGAGAAGAATCTCCAAGTTTTTCCTAACTGTGGTCGGAACACTCAGCATTTGAGGAAAGAAAAACACTATCTGAAACACCTAAATTATTACAAGTTTTTGGTCATAAACTTAGGGAGTGAAGCTCAAAACTAGATGTGTTAAATTGTCTCCTCCCTCAAATGGATGATTAGAAAAAGAGAATATTTGTCTATTAGGTCAGTTAAAGAAGTCCCCTTCCTGCAGTGCTCCTAAGTAGTCCTCTTCCTAAATGCCAACCATATTAGATGACTGATGACGGGGTCTTGTCTCCAAGCAGCAGACCTCCTGGCATGGTGGCAGCAGCAAGGGGAAGGAGGAGGAATGAGGAGGAGGAGCTGCAGCCAATGTGGGTGCTGGTTCGTTGATTAAAACATTCTATAGAGCAATTTGGAATTATTCCCAAAGGGCATATTACAAAAATATTTATAGCAGCTCTTAACTGGGGTAAAGAATTAGAATTTGAGGGTATGCCCATTAATTGGGGAATGGCTGAACAAGTTGTGATATGTAATTATGACATGATACTACTGTATTATAAGAAATGATGAGCAGGATGCTCTCAGAAAAACCTGGAAAGACTTGCATGGGTTGTTGCAAAGTGAAATATACTGGGTACAAAGGAACAGCAATGTTGTAACATGATCAGCTGTGAATGAAGCTATTTTCAGTGACACTGCTATCCATGACAACTCTGAAGGACTTAGGATGAAAAATGCTTTCTATCCCCAGAGAAAGAACTGATGATCTCTGAATACAGACTGAAGCGTATTTTTTAAATTTTTACTTTCTTCATTTTTCTTGAGTTTTTGTCTCTTTCACAACATGACTATTATGGATATGTTTCTTGAGTTTTTGTTTCTTTCACAACATGACTATTATGGATATGTTTTGCAGGACTACACACATATAACTTATATGGAATTAATTGCCTTCTCAAATGAGGGGGTGAGGAGGGAGGAAGGGAGAGAATTTAGAACTTAGAGTTTTAAAAACAAATGTTAAAACTTGTTTTTACATGGAACTGGGGAAAAATTAAATACTAAATTAATACAAAAAACCCAAAATAGAACTGAAATTCTGGCTGTACATGCTGAATTTACATTTATTAAAGTAAGCACTCAGCAAAATGTAAACTGTTTCCAGCAAACAGCCTGATTCTATCTCCTAATACCTGCTTATATGACTTTTTTGTGTGCCATTCATAACATAGGGGGAAGAAACAATGTTGTTTGTTTGTTTGTTTGTTTCTGGCAGGGCAATTGGGGTTAAGTGACTTGCCCAAGATCACACAGCTAGTAATGTGTCAAGTATTTGAGACTGGATTTGAACTCAGGTCCTTCTGACACCAGGGCTGGTGCTCTACTCACTGCACCACCTAGCTGCCCCAGAAACAATGTTTTTCCATGTTTTCCTTCATATTCTGGAAATTCTCCTTTCTTTTTCTCCTGTAATTGATGGTCCCAGAGGCCAGGGGATGATTCGGTAACCTGGCTTTCTGGTTGCTAGTGGCTTTTGTACTTGCCTGACAGCAAACTAGGGGAAAGACAATGACCTTGGCTGAGAACATCCAGGTCTTGTGCACTCTCTAACCCAGCCCTTCTTTTGTCCAGCTTCTGAACACAGTTTTCCAAGGGCTTTGAGGCCTGTGTAGTATGATAGTGCCATAAGTCCAGACTTCTGGGAAAGCATTTGAGGTATATGTGGGAGGTTTGCAGCATTTTGTTAATATTCAAGGGGATGTCCATGGGTCTTCCCTCCAAGTTCTACAATACCTCGAATGACTCATTTTTAAGTCATCTGAGGTTTGCTAAGCATTTTCCCCCAGAAAACCCCTTCTTCTGAGAGAGGTGGGGCAACTATTGTAATTCTCATTGTATAAATGACGTGATGCCCAAGAGAAGTTAATAATTTGAACAAGGTTGCCTGGTGTGGACAGGAGTGAGGCAGGCCTTAACCCCAGACCTTGCTTGATGTCAAGTCCTGTACTCTTTCCACTTTGCCACACTTCCTCTCAGTGTAGCTAAACAAAGTTCCCCACCAGCTGAAAAAGTTCTCTTGCAGTAGAGTCCAAGAGAGCTTATGTAAAGGGAATAGAAATGCTCCAGTCACTTGGTCACTGGTCTGGGGCAGGGCAACTGAGGGTAATGCTCTCCATTCTCCCCAGAGAAAGAATTGCTCTCACAGCTAGAACTGGGCCAGGGGAGCTGATGTGGAGTGCTGCCTGTAGCTAAGAAATGAGCTCTAGCTGGAGGCTGAGGTGTGAGCTCTGGGTGTGTACGTGTGGAGACACATATCCTGAGAATTCTACTCTGATGAAATTGTGGCCAGTGAGGGGGAAATGGCCTGGTTACTGTGGGTGCTGACCTGGGTGGGAGAGAGGGCACTGATGGATGGTTCAAGCGACTGCTGATACTCCTGGGTCCTTACAGCCACGTCAAGAAGCAACTCCAAGAAGATGCTATTGACCATTTAAACTTCCTACTTGGGACAAAATGCCAGAGTGCATTGACTCCGGCTATTCCTAATCTTTGATGTTCACTCCCATATTGCAAAACTATCTATTTTTTATGTTTATGGTATCTTGCCAAAAAACATTTTTTGGAGGGGAGAAGGCAGGGCAATTGGGGTTAAGTGACTTTCTCAAGGTCATGCAGCTAGCACATGTGTCAAGTGTCTGAGGCCAGATTTGAACTTAAGTCCTCCTGACTTGAGGGCCAGTGCTCTACTCACTGCACCACCTAGCTGCCCCCTTGCCAAAAACATCTGCAAAATGTAAGATGCTTCCCCCCCTCCCAAAGAGGTTAGTATCCCTTTTTTTTTTGCAAGGGTCCAAATGCAGAAGGGAGAACATAAATTATGTTGCACAAATGAGGAGTTCTCATGGCTCCTCAAAGTGCTGTCAATCAAAGTGAAAAATCAAGTTAAGAAGGTATCGGCATTTAAGAAACAGACTTGAAAGGGTCTCAGAGAGAAAAGTCAAAGGGAAAATCTGAACTAAGTCATTTCCTTCTAAATGATTCTAGTTCTTCAGGGGCTTTGGAAATTCCCTTGGAAAGTCTAAGAAAATGGAGATAGATGCCCCCAGCACAAAGTACAGATTAATTTTTGCAAACATTAGGTCAGGCAGGAGTGACCGCAGATTAAAGTATTTCCTAATATGCCACTCCTGCCTCTCTGCTCAAGCTGCTCCAGGGACTGTAAGAAGTACAGCAGTGAGTGAGCAGTGAGGTTCCCTTGGCTTCAGGAAAAACAAATGAAATTTTGCACAAACCTGAACTCAATAGGGTCCAGCCAACCCAACATCATCCAGAGAATGTTCTTTCTTCACCAGCAAAGTATTTTTTTGTTTGTTTGTTTTTGATTTTTTGGCAGGACAGTTGGGGTTCAGTGACTTGCCCAAGGTCACACAGCTAGTACATGTGTCAAGTGTCTGAGGCTGAATTTGAACTCAGGTCCTCCTGACTCCAGTGCCGGTGCTCCACATCCTGCGCCACCTAGCTGCCCCAAAGTATCTTTTTTTTTTTTCATGGTGGCTAAGTGAGCAGATGATGTCTGCCTAGTACACAAAATTTATTGGGTTTATGAAAAATGAAAATAGAGATGAGGTTTCTTGGAAGAGTTAATTAAGGAGAGAAAGGAGCTAGGGCCAGGCTTTGTTTTGTAAAGCACGATAAGGAACGATAGGAAAGGGACTCCTCTAAGCATGGGGAACTCCCAGGTAATGTCTGCAGGGCAATGAACTCAGCTTAGTTTAAGAAAACACGGGGAATTGCCATTGAAAGGAAGAGATTTTGCAGCTAGCATTATAGTCCACAGATTATAAAGAGAAGTCAAGGAGTATGTCACATAGAACTCATCTGAAAGGTTTATGCAAGGAAACTAATGGGTTATGCACATTGTTATCTGCTTATAACTTTGGGCTGGTGGACAAAGGGAGTGGTTTTTCTAACTGGCTTTTTGGCTTGGACTAGATGTTTATCTATCTAGCCTACCTTCTGGGAACAACATTCACTTTATCAAACCAAGGCCTAGAATATTGTGGACCAAACAGAAACTTCAGAATTAGAAGGCCTTACGCCAGGTCTATGCATTCATATTGGATAGAACTGAAACATTTGCTTCATTGGCTAATAAAGCTACGGTTAGGGTGTATGTGTGTGTGTGCGTGTGTGTGTGTCAGCGTCCATACACATTATACTTGAGTTTAAGATGTGTCTCAAATAAGCTTGTTAAGTGGTGTTAGTGGGATGGAAGGAAAGCATACCAGAGAGTCTCTGCCACAGGCAGGAAGCTTATTAAACGCTGTTGTTTCTCTGTCATCAAGGTTTGTGAATTCTCTTAGAGGCCTCTACATTTAGCACTCCAGACAAAAACTTGAGTTGCTACACCTTAGTTACAGGAATTCTTGTGTATAAAATGATTCTTCAAGATAGAACCCAAGAAATAAGTCTTTGGCTCTTCCTATAAATGAAGTGAGTATAGATCTTTGGCCTGAAGTCACTGGATAATTGCTTTATTTTTCTCTCTTACTCTACATATGCAGATAATCTGGCAATCACTCAAAAAAAATACTCACTAGAGAATCCACCTCTTTCAATGTTAAAATTTGATAGAAATTTTAAAAATATATAAAATAATATTAAAAAGGAGAACAGATGAAAGTAGAACGAGCACAGTTATCTCACAATCAGCCCACTTGGCTTTGTCTGTGTTTACACACGGTGCTGTGCAGCTGAGTGCTGTGTGGTGCAGGCACAAGGTATTGCTGTCTTGCTCATTTTTATGGAACATGCTGTTGGTTTCACATATTTGCTCATTGCTTCAGTGAGTAGAAGAACTGGTCAATTCTATTAGAAATCTGTTTTTGACATTTGAGTTTTTTTTATTGAGTCCATTAATTGTCAAAGTGACTTGTGCAAGAACTCTTCTTGGGAACCTCTTCTGAAGGAATGAGGGAGCATCCTGTGTAATGGACTTACAATGATGTGAAATTACATTTTATTTATGAGGTAGTGATAGACCAGTTCTTTGAAAAAATGGGTTTGTAAACTAAATGGACCTGCTCTGGCATGGAACGAATAGGTTAAAAAATAAAGACTAACATATTCTGATTCTTAGCTTGGTACTATTCAGGCACAATTTGGATTACAACGTTATTGTCTGAATTCAGTTTAGATGGCTATAGGAAAAGCACATTTCTCTGCACACTCGGAAAGGCTGTAAAGGGAGGGGCACAGACAGTTCTATGTTTAGGTTGTGCCTCCATTCTTGAGTGTTTTGATTCATTGGCAAAAGGCAGCTTCCTTGTTCACATTTTGTAGCTGGTTTCTGGGTGATGATTCTCAAAGAGCAGGATACTCAGGGACCCCCTAAATACAGTTTGGCTCAGACTGTCTTTTAAAAACATACTTCCAGGGAAAAGACTAGTCCTTTGGGAAAGATCTCAGTAGGGCTATAAGGAGGAGAAATGGGAATCTATTTAGAGATTCTCTTCTTTCAGACTCAGTCTATACTAGATAGGGCACTGATTCTATTTCTGATTCAGGACACAGATGCCAATTGCTCTGCCTTTGTCGGTACCAGGTGAGACATTGGCAAATATGAAAAGTACCTGAATGATTTTAAACCAAATCCGATTACCCAAATGATTCTGAACTCACTTTCAAGGAATCAGGATCATCACCTGTGTTATTTTCTCTAGTTCCAGACTTAAAATCTCATTAGAATTGATATTGAGCCAACCTGGGAACAGCTGATGACTAAGAAGCCTTCGCATCATACATGATAAAGATAGAGACATAGACACATACTCAAAGAAGTCACCCTTACCTGTCTACTTGTTCCCCTACCTCCTCTTTTCTCTGCCAGTGGTACGAGGTGAGAATCTACATAGGCAGGTGAGTTTATCTTTCTTTTTTCAGGAGTAGGTTAAGTGATCTTGAGTGGGTCACAGATGTAAGGGGTTGCCATAGTGTCATTGACCCATGAAAACTGTCTCTGTTTACATTTTATTTTTTTCAAGCTGTTTTTCTTTTTTTAAAATTTATTCTTAGTTTACAACGCTCAGATCCACAAGTTTCTGAGTTCCAAATTTTCTCTTCCTCCCTCTCCTCCCTCCTCGCCCCCAAGACAGCATGTAATCTGATATAGGTTCTACATATACCTTCACATTAAACTGATTTACATAATAGTCAAGTTGTAAAGAAGAATTATAACCAAGGGAACGAATCATGAGAAAGAAGGAACAAAATCAAAACAGAAGGAAAAAAAAAGGGAGCAAATAGTTTGCCTCAATCTGCATTCAGACTCCATAATTCTTTCTCTGGGTGTGCATAGCTTTTTCCATCATGATTTTGGAGCTGTCTTTGAACCTTGCATTGATGAGAAAAGCCAAGTCTATCAAAGTTAGTTCTTACAGATACTGTGTGTCTGTAGTTGTGTATAACGTTCTCCTGGTTCTGCTCCCCTCACTCGGCATCAGTTCATATAAGTCTTTCCAGGTTACAATGAAGTCCGTCTGCTCTTTATAGCACAATAGTATTCCATTACATTCATATACCACAATTTGTTTAGCCATTCCCCAAGTGATGGGCATCCCCTCGATTTCCAATTCTTTGCCACCACAAAAAGAGCTGCTATAATCTGCCTACATTTTAGCTTTAGACCAACTTAGATGCAAAATGATTTTTATAAAACATATTGTATTCTGACCTTGAGATTATTCTAGTTTAAAACAGCACAGAAGCCAAGGATATGTTGGATTAACAATATGTATACCATCCTGAAAATCTCTCTAGCAATTAGAAATATATAAATGAGGAGTGAGCTGCCTGAGGACTCATTGGGATGCTGCAGGGAGGATGCCTATTTGGGTGGAGGTTGGACCTCTGAGGTCTTTTCCAACTTAGTGATTCTGTGACTATGTAAGTAATTGATTTGAGAAGGGGAGAGGATGGCTTTTGGCTTGATCGTGAACCTTCTTTCTTCCTTGAGTTCATGAGCTCAAAGACTTCAAATAAATTTCTGAAATTTGAAATCCAACAAACACTGCAGGACCCTTCTTGAGGCTACAGAGATGGCCTTTAAAACAGTTACAAGGCCCCTGAGGAGACAGTGGAGAGAGCTGGTTGCAATAAGAGCCTGTCTCTAACTCATTATTAATGGGAAGGATCAGTCAGACAACTCAATTTCAGGAATTTATGAAGAAAAGAAAGAATGTACTAATTATATATAAAACTATCTGGAATTTTAACTAAGTTATTCTTTTCTCAAGATGATGGAAATACTTTCTGTGCTTTGAAGATCAGCATCTTTGCAGGCATATCGATATTATCTATACTATATACTATTTGGATTTTCTCAAAAGAAAATCAGTTTTTCCCTTTAGTTAATCTAGAAATACATTAATTTGTCAATTTCATGCTGGCCAAAGACTGATTAGCATGGAACGTTGGAAAGAGCAAGTCAGAAGGCCTGGCTTCTAGTCCTAGCTCATTTAACTCACTGTATGTCCTGGGAAGTCACTTAACCTCTCTGGGCCTCAGTTTGTTTGTCTGTAAAACTGTGGGCTTAGACTAGATAACCATTAGTGCTCCCTAAATTAATGACCCTAGAATCCTATGACGGTCTACAATTATATTCAAGTTAAAGTCAAGGGATATGAAAATGACAACTATCCAATGAATGATTATAATCGCTTATATTTATTTGGTGCCTTTAGCTTAGGAAGTACTTTCTTTACAATAAATCTATTTGGTTGGGTAGTGTAAATATCATTATTCCTGTTTTAGACATGATGGAACAGACTACCGAACAAATAATATGTCCTGTCCATGGTCACATAAGTAATAAATATTAAAGCCAGGATTCAACCTCAGGTATCCTGACTCTAAGTTCAGTGCCATTTCAGTGATTGATCTCCTAGTCTCTGCAATGGACCAATAAAACATATTGTATTCTGACCTTGAGAGCTTTGTCTCTTCCTTACCCCATCTCAATCTGTTGAAAACTTTTTTTCATGGCCCAGCTCAGGTGCTGCTTCCATTCTTGATAGTCATTTCTCCCAACTCTCTCTCCTCCTCCCCATCACCTACCAGCATCCTTCTTATATTTCTCATTATTTGCACCTTTTCCTTTTGATTTATACTACAATTTATATTTTAGTTATTGGAGTACAAGTTTTCTCCCCACTCCCCAACTAGACTACAAATTCCAGGATGGTAAAGACTGAACCTTACGTAGTTTGCTGTCTCTAGAGCTCAGCTCAGCGTCTTACAGTTAGTTAATGTTGGTTGATATTGAAATGAATTGAATGAGGGCACTGGAGCAGGGGAGGGGGGCCAGTACCAAGAGGGGCGCTGGAAATTGAAATGGGAAGCCCTGGGGAAAAAGAAAAACTTTTCCTAAATACAAATAATAATCACAATAGAGATGCTAAAAATAATTCACACTTGCATAGTACTTTAGTATTTAGAAGCACTTTCATAAACATTATTTTGGGTGATTCTAACAATGGAGTAAGGACTATCTCTATCCTCATTGTAGAGATGAGAAAGTGTTATGTTTTCCCAGGGTTGGTTCTATACCTTATTCATATAGCCTATTCACTGTCTTTTTTTCTTATTTTTCTGTATGTAGACCAGATATACATATATAATACATATATAAATCCATATATACATATATAAAAGCTTCCTTCTCAACAATATGTAAACCCATTTATAATAACAACTATAAATAATTTTAATGTTTACCCATAAGATATATGCACATACATTCCTGAAAAGAGGATGCAACTAGATACATATATAAAACAAACAGATAAGTACATTATCCTTTTTTCTACCCATAAAAATTCAACAGAACAGCTATAGAATACTTTTTAGTGGTATTAATCTCTCTGTTCTTGACTCTGTTACCTTGCTTTATTTTTGCTCCTATATTTGCTGATTGTTTGAGAGGAGGGGTACCAGGACTTTGGGGACTTACATTCAAAGTATTCTCCGCCTAGTTTCATAAAGTCCATGAAGTCTGAGTTGGTGATGGATACTTGCATGCAGTCATGAAGACAGCTTCTTCTATGCTTGCATGGTATGACAGCCTTGGAAATAAGCTGATGTCCTCATCTGGGAGCCTAGTTCTTTAGTGTTCATCTTTTCCTCTAGAGCTTTCTTTCTTTGCCCAACCCCTGACATCTTTAGGTTGGGCAGGTGAGAGGAAGATTATAAAATTTTAGCATTGAATGGGGTTTGAGAAATCATCTAATTTGACTCTATTCTTTGATGGATGAACAAACTAAGGCCCACCCCCTCCCCCAGAAGTTGGATGTATTACTCAAAGTCCCATAGTTAATCAATAGCAGAACTCAACACTGATCTTTCTTTTGTTTAAGATTTGCTGCCTCTGCTAAGGACCAATGAGTTGATTTGCTTATTATGATGCTTTTATCTCTTCCTCCCTACCCCCTAGCTGATATTGTTGCTTTCAGAAGTAAACTGGTTTCCTAGTATAAGATGAATTAGATAATGTACATTAAAAGGTTCAGAACATCATGATGATTGATAGATACCTAGCTATCTTCTAGCTATTTGAAATGCAAAAATAAACACAGTTTTCCAGCTTAGAGATAGAACATTAGGTCTCTGAGCAGGGGCCAGGATTGAATTGTGTGACTGGGCAGAAGGGAAGATTTTCTATAAGTTACAGGGAATGATCCTCTCAGTTAAAAGCTGGCTTATCCCTTTAAAAGGGGGAGTTAATGTCTCCAGTGACTACAAATCTAGACTAGAAAGGACTGTATAGATAGCACAATTTTGTCTTGAACACTCACTGAAAACAAAGGAGCAGGAAAGGGAAGAGGTAACTTTCATGACACTCATAGGAGAGCTAACTAGACTATAAAGAGTAGGAAGGCTAGAAGGAAGCCTCATATGCCCACTTTCTCTCTCTCTCTCTCTCTCTCTCTGTCTCTCTCTCTCTTTCTCTGTCTCTCAATATTAGTTGGCTCTAAGATAATCTAGTTTGATCTTCTCTCTTTTCAGAAGAGGAAACTGAGAGTTAGAGATGTGAAGTGAGTTGCCCAAGGTCACACAGAGAGTCAGAAGTACAGAGAAGACTTAAAACCAGGTCTACTGAGCTTTTTGACTCTAAGATAGTGCTCTTTTCCCATTTTTTTTTCCCACACAAACCCATCAAAACTTATACCAAAGAAGTCTGACTAGAAGAGGTAATGATATATAATCTAGTTACATCCTCTTTTCAGGAATATATGTTATGGGTGAACATTAAAATTATTTATAGTTGTCATTCTAAATGGATTTACATATTGTTGAGAAAGAAGCTTTCCCAACAGTCCATGTATTTACTATGCCACCCCCCCTTTTTGTGTTGTGTGAGCATAATTTGACCCTAGGCCCAATGATATGTTAGGTGTATGGAAAAGATGCTGGGAGCATCTTTATTAGCTAGGAAGTAGATTCAAATGGGACTGTGGATTTCTTCTCTACCAGTGTTATTTGTAATTATTGGGCTTCTATTCAGCACTCCATAGCTCCAATGGTTTGCTGGACAGTTCCTTTTTCTAGCACTGGATGCCTCAACAACTTGGATAGATGTAGGTAATGCCACCCAATTTAACTGATGTTATAACCAAATAATCATTTTGGCTTCCTTATTGGATCACCTAAGTAACTGAAGGGACTAATCCTGATATTTACTGAATTAAAATGATGTATTGAAGTGTAGTGTTTTTTTTAGTTGGCTTCTTTTTGATAGTAGGCTCATTTAATAGGGATAGGGATGGGGTTAGGCATAAGGATAGAGACTGGACCTATGATTTCATTGATAAAGACTAGAGAGCTCCCCAGGGAGGAAACTCCCTCTTACTAATGAAGGCCAGCATCTTCTCAGCATCTGATAGCTTTAGCCAGTGGTGTCAAACTGAAATACAAATAGATCCTTGCTTATTGACTTAGAAAACCACAAGTTAACACAGTTAAAATGATCTATGACATTGCATTTTTATTTATTTTGTTAAACATTTCTCAATTATATTTTAATCTGGTTCTGGTCTCACTTGGTAGTTTTTCTGATCTTGATTTAATACCTCAGGTCTAGGACATTGAGATTTATTCAAGTCTTCCTGGCTTCAGATCCAGTTCTCTGGCCACTACAACCTGCTTTCCATTATATATACATATATGTGGCTATCCACATATTTGAATGAATACATACATATCACATGACTGGCTTACAGAGACTGTATGCTGTTGCTTTTTTTTTTACTGTTGTCTTAACTAAAATAATGTTTTCTATGTGGTTTTCAAATATGAAGCTTCATAGCACATTTTAGAGAATATAATTCCTCAACTCTCTTGTATTCCTTTGAGGGAAAATCAAGGTACAGGAATGATCACAAGAAAAAAAAGTCACCAACGATGAAATAGTTGTTTGTGATGTGGTACATAGCACATTGGATTTGGGATCATGAGATTTGGATCTAAATCTGTGTGACTAAATATGTGTCACTTTACTCCCTAGAGTCTCAGCTTCCTTCTCTAGAAGGGGATGAAAACAATGCTAGTCTTCCCTACTTCACAAGGTTGCGAGGAAAATTCTTTTCAAACCTTACAAATGTTATTCAGATGTGAATTGTTATTACCAAAAAGGATACAGTATTTTAGATTTAATACTAAAAGGTACCTTGGAAGTCATGTAGTCTAACTCTCTCATTTTACAGGTAAGGAAACTGAGGATCAGAGAAGTTAAGTACCTTTCCTAAGTCATGAACAAATATTAAGTTATCTTGGGAGGAATTTGAACCCAGGTACACTAAATCCAGAGTCAGGGCTATTTCCCTTGTACCATGATGCCTCCTGAAACTTTTATTTTTGTCTCATTCAGCAAAACAATAGCAATAATTTTGGTTATGAGAGCAATTTTGAAGTGGCCTTTATGAATGGTATTTTAAAATAATTGCTACATACTTTTACACTGTATAATACAAGGGATATTGGATAGTAAATACTATTGACCAGAAATTATGGCTAAAGTAATAGATGACTGATTCTTTCCAGCAAATTCTCCATGCAGACACAGTGTTATTTTGAAGCTTTAGCTATTATTTGCAGGTTCTGGGATTAATTGGAAGCTCAACCTTTTACCTCCTAGGCAGCATAGGATTGTTCTAGTCCAGGGATTGGAAATCTTTCAGAAATTACAGTGTGCTGAGTCTGACTTGTCATGAGTCTGTGTGGGGAATAGGTGGAGGAGAAGGAAAGGAAAGAGAGAAGTTATTGCTGACCCTGAATTAGCTCATAAGTCATCCAGGTTGGGATAGACGAGGGGTGTGTCTGTATACTGGCCACCAGTTGTGGTCAGGGGATAGCCAATCTGGGGCATGGAGGCAGTAATCACTCAAGGATCTTTAAAAATTCACCCCTGGCACTCGTTTCCCAGCATTCCATAGCTATTCTTCATTCTTTGAACTTGCATTTAGTGGATTTCTTTTCCAGTTCGTCATGCTTGTGGATTCTTCATTCCATCACCTGTGGAGATTGTGTGCCGGTGGTCATACTTCCCCCATGACCTCTCTCTTTAATGGATCCATTATTCCCCTAGCAAGCATCTACTTGAAAAATGTCAGTGTACTGAACCAAGAATCTAGGCTGGGAATTTACCATGAGTTCTTCTGGATTTCTACATCTTTCTGATTTCTACCAGAACAAAAGTTATCAGCCATTAAAACATACGTACTGAATAAATATATTGGTGCAATGGGTGGAGGAATGATAAAAATGTATACATGCATGCATATTTACTTTGGAGTGGTTTTGAAATTTGTAGGATCTTTGACATATAGTCAGAGGGAATATTAAATGATCTAATCCAATATTTTTGGTAGATAAGGAAACAAATCCAAAAGACAGGAAATGACTTACCTAAAATCACATAGCTGCTAAGTGGTAAAGTTAGAATTCCAATTCAAATCATAAGCTTATAGGGATAAGAGATATAGAATTGGAAGGAATCTCCAGGACAATGCAATTCAACCAATGTATTTTAAAGATGAAGAAACTGAGGCCCAGAGAAGTTGTAACTTGATCAAAGTCATGTAGGCAGGATTTAGGCCCCAGACCTGTTGGCCCAATGTGTAGAGCACTGGTCCCAGAATCAGAAAAGATCTTGGTTCAAATATAGCCTCAGAAACTTATTAGTTGTGTGACCCTGGGCAAGTCATTTAACCTTTTTGCATCAGTTTCCTCAACTGTAAAATGGGTATATGAAGGGTTGTTGTGAGAATCAAATGTGATAATATTGGTAAAGCTCTTGACACAATGCCTGGTATATTGGTGCTATGTAAATGCTTATTCTCTTCCTCTTCCCCAGGGCCTCTTAGCTCAGATCTAGCTCTCATTCCTTTTCACTAAACTGGCTCCAAATTATAGTAAAACACATTAGAGTCTGCTTTTTTCCTGAATCATATCACATATTACTGGTCCCTGATTAACTAGGCAACATATCACTGATCAGAACTCAAGTGCCAGTGTGGTTACAAGAAGAGAGTTTCATTTCAGACCAAAATACTGTACACGAATCACTTTTGTTTTCTGTAAGATCATTCATATGGGGATCTCAAGGTTCAAGGCAAATCCCTACATTATCTGATGCAGGGCTTTACATTCTTACGAGAATTTTTGCTTATTGGAACTTGGCCCATTTAGGTTTCCAGAGATATAGAAATATCTCAGAAAATCATTTTTATCATTTCCACTGATGACTCATAACAGGAGATTCTCACTAATTACAGAAGTGCCAAGAAGAAACTACAATACTGGGTGTATAAGGTATGGGAGATCTTAATCTGAAAGCCAGCTGCTGCAACTATTCAAAAGGTATCAATTGAAAGACATTGTATTCATATTTTTTTAAAAAAGAATTATTTCCTTTTCTTCAAATCACCTACACCTAATCCTAAGCATTCATTCCTTTTTAAAATAATCTCTATTGGCTCCTATCTTATTCCAGGTTCATAGATCTAAATTGGAAGACTACAAGTTATCCAGAGAGTTTAGCCAGTGTAGTCAATCTAAGTAACTCAGAAAGAGTCACTTCTTTTCTCCCAAACATCTAGATAATTTAGGTAGAAAACAGTATTGTATTTGTTCGGAACTAATAAAAACATTTACTTCTATGGTGTTTTTTGGGTTACAAAACCACTTTTGCCACAAACCCTTTTGAGGAAGAGAGGATAGATCCATTTTGTTTTTGAAGAAATTGGAATTCAGAAAGAATGAATAATTTACCTACAATCATAAACTTAGTAAATGTTGGAGCCATGATTCAAAGCCAAATCTCTTACACTATAGCTCACTGCCTTCAACTTCTCCTTAGGCCTTGCTTTCCTTAAAAGCAAAATGACAGAGTTAGACTAGTTGATACCTAAGGCAATTTCCAGCTCTAAAATGCTATGAATATTTGGCTAATTATAGACATTAAGAATAAAATGCTTCTCCAAACTCAGGGAGAGTTTTCCCCTGAGTTTGTCAGGTTACTTCTCTGTTCATCTATCTCCCCATCACAATGCTTTAATATGCTTAGCAGCTCTAAGTACTGAAAATAATCCCTCTCCCCCATTTTAGTGAATATGAAGCACAATGGCCTGGAGTACATATACTAGGCCATTTAAATATAAATTCCCCTCCTCTCTTCCCATTCTGAACTTTAGGCCTCATTCAAGTGAGAGTAAGAGCACAAATCTGAGGAAGACTGCTGGCATGTTTAGGTTACTGGAAGGGGAGGAGCAGGGAAGAAGTCTTTTAACCCAGTCCAAGAGTTGATTTGATAGCATTCATTAACATTGTAGACTGGAGGTCTACGAAGGCTCCATGGAGAAAATGAAACATTTGACCAAAAAGAAGGGCCTGTCTTTGGGGGAAAAAAGAGGAAACTGAACAGAAATAATGCTTACCTGGATAGCTTGAATTCTTGCCTATGGCTTTTCAGCTCAAAAAGGTTAGAATATCTCTCAGATCATCTCTCCTTTATCACTGTATTCTATGTTTTGTTGTCCAATATCTGCAGTTAATTTTTAATCAAATGATGTGTGATTTCATCCCGGAAAATTTCTAGGGAGGAAGCAGACATTTAGGTCTTTTTAAACTCAATTTTCCTGTAGCTTGAGCTGTTGCTTACTCCTTAGCTATCTCATTCATTCTTGTAGTAGCTCTTAACACAAGCCCAGAGATATTGCCCTTTTCAGTTATGAGTTTTGGAATATAATATGATACTTAAACACCTACATAAATTTAGCCACTAGGCTAAAAATATCCATTAGTTTTTCATTCATTTTAAATAGTATTTTATTTTTCCCTAGTTACATGTTAAAACAATTTTTAAGTTTTTTTTAGTTTTGAGTTCCAAATTCTATCCTTCCCTCCCTCTTTTCTCCCCCTCCCTGAGATGGTGAACAATCTGATTTAGTTTATACTTGTGCAGTCATATAAAACATTTCCATATTAATCATTTTGCACCAGAAGACTTGAAGAAAAAAAAGAAAAGAAAAGAAAAAGTGAAAAATAGCATGCTTTCGTCTGTATTCAGACAGCAGCAGCTCTTTCTCTTGAGGCAGATAGCATTTTTTTTTTATTATGAGTCCTTTGGGATTGTCTTGGATTACTGACTTGCTGAGAATAGGTAGTCATTCACAATTCCTCATCATATAATATTGCTGTTACGGCGAACAATATTCTCCTGGTTCTGCCCACTTCACTTTGCATCTGTTCATGTCAGTCTTTCCTAGTTTTTATAAAATCATCCTACTTGTCATTTCTCATAGCATAATAGCATCCCATCAGAATTGTATGTATAAATTGTTCAGCCACTCTCCAATTGAATAATTTCTAAAGTGTTCTGAAGCCATGATGTTCATTCACTCATTCAACAACAACAAATATTATTTAATGCCTCCTATGTGCAAAGTACATTGCTAGGCTGTGAGGAAGTTATCAAATTAAATTAGACTAATTCTCTGCTCTCATGGACTTTACAATCTAACATAACAAATATATGAACTTATCTTTAATACAAACTAGAATATAAGTACATGGGAAAGATTTAAACAAGGTGTCATAAGAAATCACTTAGAAGGCGATAATTCACTTCTGGTTGGGGAGTTATCAGTGCAAGTTTCATGGAGAAGGTGGCATTAGAGTCAAGTCTTGTAGGGTACCACTGGTATGCTGGTAAATATGTAACAACCATCTCTCTGAAGAAAAGTTCCCACAATAACCTTTTTTTTTAAGAAAGGAAGCACATTTATTTATTTATTTAATAGTTTTTGTTTTCGACATTGATTTCCACAAGATTTTGAGTTACCAATTTTCTCCCCATCTCTACCTTCCACCCCCCACCCCAAGACAGGATAAATTCTGATTGCCCCTTTCCCCAGTCTGCCTTCCCTTCTATCATCCCACTCCCTCTATCATCCTCTTTCCCGTTACTTTCTTGTACGGCAAGATAGATTTCTATGCCTCATTGCCGTATATCTTATTTCCCAGTTGCATGTAAAAACAATTTTTTTTGAGCATTTGTTTTTAGAACTTCGAGTTCCAAATTCTCTTCCTTCTTCCCTCCTCACTCACCCTCTTTGAGAAGGCAAGCAATTCAACATAGGCCACTCATGTATCATTATGCAAAACACTTCCATAATAGTCGTGTTGTGAAAGACTAACTATATTTCCCTCCATCCTATCCTGTCTGCCTTTATTCAGTTTTCTCCCTTGACCTTGTCCCTTGTCAAAAGTGTTTACTTTTGATTACCTCCTCCCCCAATCTGTCCTCCCTTCTATCATCCCCCCCTTATCCCCTTCCTCCCTACTTTCCTGTAGGTAAGATACCCAATTGAGTGTGTATGTTATTCCCTCCTTAAGTCAAATCTGATGAGAGCAAGATTCACTCATTCCCTTTCACCTGCCCCCTCTTCCCTTCCATTATAATTGTTTTTTCTTGCCACTTTTATTTGAGATAATTTAGCCCCTTCTATCTCTCCCTTTCTTCTTCTCCCAATATATTCCTCTCTCACCACTTAATTTTACTTTTATTTTTTTAGATATCATCCTTTCATATTCAACTCACCCTGTGCCCTCTGTCTATAAATATATATATATGTATATTCCCTTCAGCTACCCTAATATTGAGAAAGGTCTCATGAGTTACAAACATCATCTTTCCATGTAGGAATGTAATCAAAATGGTTTAACTTTAGTAAGTCCGTTATGATTTCACTTTCCTGTTTACCTTTTCATGCTTCTCTTGATCCTTGTATTGGGAAGTCAAATTTTCTATTCAGCTCTGGTCTTTTCATCAAGAATGCTTGAAACTCTTCTATTTTATTGAAAATCCATGTTTTGCCCTGAAGCATTATATTCAGTTTTGCTGGGTAGGTGATTCTTGGTTTTAATCCTAGTGCCTTTGAACTCTGGAATATCATATTCCATGCCCTTTGCTCCCTTAATGTAGAAGATGCTAGATCTTGTGTTATCCCAATTGTGTTTTCACAATACTCAAATTGTTTCTTTCTGGCTGCTTGCAGTATTTTCTCCTTGATCTGGGAACTCTGGAATTTGGCCACAATATTCCTAAGAGTTTTCTTTTTGGGATCTTTTTCAAGAGGTAATCAGTGGATTCTTTCAATTTCTATTTTACCCTCTGGTTCTAGAATATCGGGGAAGTTTTCCTTGATAATTTCTTGAAAAATTATATCTCAGCTCTTTTTTTGATCATGGCTTTCAGGTAGTCCAATAATTTTTAAATTTTCTCTCTTGGATATATTCCCCAGGTCAGTGGTTTTTCCAAGGAGATATTTCACATTGTTTTCCATTTTTCCACTCTTTTGGTTCTGCTTTATAATTTCTTGATTTCTTATAAAGTCACTAGCTTCCACCTGCTCCACTCCAATTTCCAAGGCAATATTTTCTTCAGTGGTCTTTTGGACTTCCTTTTCCACCCATCCAATTCTGCCTTTTAAGGCATTCTTTACCTCAATGGCTTTTTGGAGTTCTTTTGCCATTTCAGTTAGTCTATTTTTAAGGTGTTATTTTCTTCAGTATTTTCGTGGGTCTCCCTTAGCAAGTCACTTTCTTGTTTTTCATGATTTTCTTGCACCACTATTATCTCTCCTCCCAATCCTTCCCCTACTTCTCTTACTTGCTTTTCCAAATCCTTTTTGAGCTCTTCCATGGCCGGAGACCAATTCATATATTTCTTGGAGGCTTTTGATGTAGGCTCTTTGACTTTGTTGACTTCTTCTGGCTGTATGTTTTGATCTTCTTTGTCACCAAAGAAAGATTCTATAGTCTGAGTCCTTTTATGCTGCTTGCTCATTTTCTCAGCCAATTATTTGACTTTTCAGCTTTTTGTAAGGGTATGACTGCTTTCAGAGTGAAGAGTGCTTTGTTCCAAGCTTTTGTGGTTTTACATTGCTGTTTTCAGAGCTACTTCTATTCTGAGGTGGTATGACGTTCCTCTCCTGGCCTGTGCTCTGTTCTGTGAGTGCAGGTACTCCTTTCTACCATGTAACCACCAGGAAGACTCCCTCTCTACAGCCACCACAAAGCTCTGCCATGCCAGCCCTCCTCCTCCTCAATGAAGCACCAACAAGGACCGTGACCCAGGTCCAAGCAGGACAAAGCAAGAGAACCCTGCCTCAGGGCCAGCAAAGCAATCTCTACACTCCCTCTCTGATTAGCCACTTGATTCTTCACACTGTGTGGGCCTGGGGCTGGAAGCAGCTGCCATGCTGCTGCTGTTGCTGCTGCTGCCACTGATGCCACTGCAGTCCCCTCCACAGCCCCAGGTCTTTGGCCAGAAAGCACACTTCCCTCACCCAGATCCATCAGTTTTCTCACTGACCTGCTCTGTTGTCTTTGGTGTTTGTGGGTTGAGAAATCTGGTAATGTCACAGTTCAGTGAATCAGGGCCCTGAGGCCCACTCCACTGGGTCTATTCCTTTTCTAGTTCGTCCTGGTTTAGCCTGCGTTGGGCCATGCTCTGCTCCCAGCATGGTGCGATAGACCCTTCCCAGTGACCATCCAGGCCGTCTTGGGCTGAAGACTTGTTTTCCTCTGTTATTTTGTGGGTTCTGTAGCTCTCGAATTCATTTAGAGCCATTTTTACAGACTTTTGGAGTGATTTGGGGGAGCGCTTAAGCAAGTCCCTGTTTTCAAGCCACCATCTTGGTTCCATGTCCCCCCCCAATAACTTTTAAGCTTAATTAGCATTATTTACATTTTCCCCATCACTTTCTTAAGTGAGAACTCTTAACTCTAGATGATCAACAAAGTAGCAGGTGCAAGTTGGCTTCAGAAGATCTCTGGGTAAATTGGAACTCAATAATCAGAAATGGGGAGTGGAGAATAATGTTCTAGGCAAAGGAAATACGGTATAAGCAAAGGTACAGAAATGGTGACACAGGAGGAGAAGGAGGAGTGTTGTAAATGCCATTTGTTTGAAATGGATCACTTCAGAAATAACTTTCAACTCTGTCATTCTGTGATTATTTTTGTTCACTAGTTTCCATCATGGCCAACTCTTCATATTCTCTTTGGGGTTTTCCTGTCAAAGATACTGGAATGCTTTGCCATTTCCTTCTCTCGCTCATTTTATAGATAAGAAACTGAAGCAAACAATGTTAAGTGACTTGCCCAGGGTCATACAACTAGTAAGTGTTTGAGGCCACATTTGGACTCAGGAAGATGAGGCTTTCTGACTCCAGTCCCAGCACTGAATCCACTGTGGTACCTAGCTGCCCATGTGATTCTGTGATATAGATTTTTGATAGTATTTCAGTCTGGTTTCTCTCCATGATCTCAATTCACCTTTTGCCATGATTGCACTGGAGTAGTAAAGATTGCCATGTAAGTAATTTCTTGTGAGTTAACTATTACATTAGGCTTATAGGAACATAGATTTTTAGGGTTTTTTTGCACTTAATAGTATTTCATTTTTTCCAATTACATGTAAAGATACTTTTCAACCTTCATTTTTGTAAGATTTTGAGCTTTAAATTTTTCTCCTTCCCTTTCCTCCTCCCTCCCGAAGATAGCAAGCAATCTGATATAGGTTATGCATGTACAATCATATTAAACATATTTCCTCATTAGTCATGTTGTGAGAGAAGAATTAGAGCAAAAGGGAAAAACCATGAGAAACAAAAAATGAAAGACAACAAAAAAGTGAAAATAGTGTGCTTTGATCTGCATTCAGATTCCGTAGTTCTTTCTCTGGATGTGGATAGCATTTTCCATCATGAGTCTTTTGGAATTGTCTTGGATCATTGTATTGCTGAGAAGAGTTAAGTCTGTCATAGTGGATCACCACACAACATTGCTGTTACTGTGTATAATTTTCTCCTGGTTATGCTCACTTCACTCAGCATCAATTCATGTAATTCTTTATATGTTTTTCTGAAATCTGCATGCTCATCATTTCTTATGGAACAATAGTATTCTGTTACATTCATAAGCCACAATTTGTTCAGCCATTCCCCAATTGCTGGGTATTGCCTCAAATTCCAATTCTTTGCCCCTACAAAGAGCTGCCATAAATACTGTTGTACATATAGGTCCTTTCCCCTTTCTTATGCTGGATCAAAGGGTATGTACAGTTTAACAGTCCTTTGGATATAGCTCCAAACTGCTCTCCAGAATGGTTGGATCAGTTCACAACTCTGCCAACAATGCATTAGTGTTCCAATTTTCTCGCATCTTCTCCAACATTTATTATTTTCCTGTTCTGTCATATTAGCCAATCTGATAGGTATGAGGTGGCACCTCAGAGTTGTTTTAATTTGCATTTCTCTAATCAATAGTGATTAAGAACATTTGTTCATATGCCTATAGACACCTGCTCTTATCCTTTGGCCATTTATCAATTGGGGAATTCCTTGTATTCTTAGAAATTTGACTCAGTTCTCTATATATTTGAGAAATGAGGCCTTTATCAGAGACACTTGCTCTAAAGATTGTTTCCCAGCTTTCTCCTTCTCTTCTAATCTTGGCTTCATTGGCTTTGTTTGTGCAAAACTTTTAAATTTAATGTAATCAAATTATCTATTTTGCATTTCTTAATGCTCTAGGATTATAGATTTAGAGCCAGAAGAGATCTAAGAGGCCATCTAGTCCAACCCCTTTCATTTTATAGATGAGGGAACATTTCAGAGAGTTTAAACAACTTTTCCAAAGTCACTCAGGTCATAAATTACATTGAATTGTAAACTTCAAGCAGAGAAGTGAGAGGGGGTGATAGTACAGAGAAAGGCAGGTAAGAGGAATCAAGTCTCTTTGCTACAGAATTTTGCCAGTTCAATACCCTGGAAAGTTGAAAGAGTATGAACGAGATGATGAAGTGAGTAATGAGACTGTCTTCTAGAAAGATTTGTCTCACTGAAATAGTTTAATATTGAGATAAATGTAGAATCTCATCAATATCACTACTCCTCCTATATCTCTTGAATGATTCATATGTGCATGAACTTCCATAAATTTCAACAGAAGATTATGTGAGACTGTCCTCTAGTTCCTCCAATGTTTTGGGACTACCAGGGTAACATTTGTCACATTCATCTATTATCCATTGCTGTATGACTGGCCCACATCCTTTTCTGGTGTCTTTGTTGCCCTCATGTGGTGGGCAAATCACTACTTAACACTGCTATGCATCTTTCTAATACTCTTGATTCTTCTAAGATTGTGGTGTCCCATAATTTGCAGATCTATCACATTACTAGGAGAATTTCGGTGTTGATTTTTTTTTTATTCAGGGAGAGGTCATTGGCTGTTGAAAGCAATGAGAACATTTTTCAAAAGCACTTCAATTTATTCCCCTGCCTCATAGTCTGAGGCCAGATTATTAATACAAAGCCCCTGTTAAAAAAAAAAAAACATGTACTGATAAAGTAATTCAGAAGGTTGTGCACGTCATAATCTGGGCTGTACACATTCTTCATTAACTTAGTTTTTCTTATGAGGCTTGTTATATCAATCTCTTTTGACTGACTATAGATGTCATTGGCATAGATTTAAAAAAAGGTATAGATAGATGATAGATAGGTAAATAACAGACAAATAAGTAGATTGAGCTGTCATTCTTCTCCACGTTACAATCCTCACTTTCTCAATTTTTTCCTAATATTCCTTAGAAATCTCTTCACATTAGACGTTTTCTCCACTCCTAGACTTCTCACACTGGAAATATCCTCTACCCCTGCAGCCGTTGCCTTTGATTGCCTGGTTCTTCCCCAAACTTCAATTTTAAGTATGCCCAGGTAACTCTCCAGAATTTCTCTACTGTTCCCCCAAAAGGATCTCCCCCTCTCTGTTCTAACAATCCGGCTAGCAGCTGTTGTGGGGGTGAAAGACCAACACAACCTCGACAACAAGCACACCAGCACGCTGCAAAAGCACAGGTTCTTTTGATCTGCTTTAGTCATGAAAGCAACGTTAAGGGGTTGACAAGCTTACTTTAATTCAGCATACAAATATCATTCACTTAGTTCAGGGGAAAAAACCAGCACCCTGAAATTCAGAGCAAAATACAAACAAAGTACAAACATCGACAGACAGACCTTGTCTGATTCAAATCCCAACTTATAGTTACCAGAGTTTAACAAAGTCTCAGCATCCAGGTTTACGAGCTGGAGAGCTTCTTAGCTATAGATGCCTGGAGTCTCCGCATCTCACCATCTCGAGCCAGAGCCCTGCACAAATGGCTCTGTTTTCTCTTCTTATAGGATTTCAGATGTCATCAAACGTCATCCGAATGACCAGAACTTAGGCTCCTATGATTGGCTCTGGAGTTTGGACCTCCCTTTAGTTAGCCCCACATTGGGCCCCACCTTAGTTACCAATCCACACCCACAAAGGTTTTACACCTAATAGGGGTTTGGACCTGGGGCTTAGCACCTAGTAAGACTCAATGAAATACACCGAATTAACTAAAGCCAAACTCTTCAAGGGCACTTGGTTGAACTAAGTGCTAAGAGCCCATTTTGCTTACCAACACACTCTCCTTTTAGTTTTCTTTTACGTGGTGTCTTCCATCATTAGAATATAAACTCAGCAAAAGAAGGATTGTCTTTCTGCTTATTTTTGTGTTCTCAGAGCTTAGCAAAATTACTGGCACTTAGGAAAGACTTGTTGTTGACTTGATTTGCTTACTGTGGTACTGTGAACAGGGCAGGAAATACAAATAGAAGCAAATAAGACGATCCCTGCACTCAAGGAACTGATCTCTTGGGGGAAGACGACATTTAAGGGAGCTGGGAAGAGTACAGGGGCTCATGTTTGTATGGCTTGATATGGAGACAGCCAGAAAATGGTGTGGTCTGGCCTAGATCTTGGAAAGATAAAGAGAAAACTATCAGATCTGAGGACTGAGGAGACCCTGTTGTATTCTGGGTTCGATGCAATAAGCACAAAGTCAAAGGTGACCAGGAATGTATGGAAACTCAAGCAAAAAAAATATCCTTCTTTCATATGATATTCACCTTTTCACCTTAGCTACAAAACAATCACTGAAATATGAAGAAATAACAGTGGAGGGTCTATGATAGACATCTAGAACCTTAGGTTTCTAACACAGAACTTGGGAGAAAATATCTTTTTCTTGGCCAGAAGCAATCTTACCTATTATGTCCTGATGTGGAGTTGTAATGGCGTTTCTTCACAGTAGAAGAAAAGTATTTACATCTCCAAGGAACCCAAAGCCTAGGTTTAAACATATCAAGGAGAAAAAATATGTATGTTTACAAAAACACATTTACTGCCAACCCAAGAGCCTGAAACAAATGTTATCATTACCTGCAAAGGAATTGTTCTGAATGAAGGCCACATGACTGAGTTGTCTCCGGTTAGGGAGTGGAAACAAGGCATTTAATTACCAATGGAGTGTGTGTTTTTCAAAACAGAAACATTAATCAGTTAGATAAGAATGAGGTCTTAGCTCTAGGTAGGAATTTTTTTTTAAATGTCCTTCTACATGTGTAAAATGTGCACTGTGGAGCCCAATGGCAGGAGAGGCAAGGGAATTCATTATTTTAATTTTGTAACAACAGCAATCATACTCACTAGCAGGAAGCCATAGGGAGAACAGGTTGGCCTAGGAAGGGTAAATGCGTGTGCTTCCTTTTCTGAAGGTCTGATTCAGATGCCCCCAATGCTTATCGTTACAAAGAGTGTTTCTCTTTCTCACTACCCCAGGAGCAGGTAAAGAGGAGCCAGGCTTGAGGGCAAGGCCAACAGGACATCCAATCTGCAATCTAGGAGGCCTAAAGAGATTCTTGGAAAAGATTTCAGGATGCTTCAGTTTGGCCTGCAGTTGTTTTAACGCCCTTAAGAACTGGACCTTTTGCAGATGAACTTGGAAAAAGATATTCTGGACGATGGGGTTTAAATGAATCACAAGTATGATAATCACTTAACACATAAGCATCATCATCTTCCATAACAACAACAGAACACTCCTCTTCCTAGGCACAGTGTAACTTGGTTTATGAGTTTAAACGTGCAAAGGACCTTAGAGAGAATATAGTCCAATACCCCTCCAGAGGCCCAGAGACAAGAAGGGATTTGTACCTTTCTAGCCTTCTTTGTACCTTTAGAATCTTCTTGCTCATTATTTCCTGCACCCTGTGTTCTAGATACTCCGGCCTGTTTGTAGTACCTTGTATACAACACTGGTGGTTTTTATGCTTGCTATTGCCTATGCCTGGAATACTCTTCCTTGTCATCTCTGCCTTTTAGTTTCCCTGGCTTTCTTCAGTCCTCAGCTCAAATCCCACCTTCTTTAGGAGGACTTCCATGGTTCTTCCCTCTTCTTTCCAGGTACTAATACCTTCTTTTCTGAAATTAGCTTCTGACTATTCTGTATAAACCTAGTTATGTTTTTGTTTCCCTCCCATTAGATGTTAGCTCCTAGAGGAAAGGAATTGTTACTTTTTTTCTGGTTCTTTGGTACCCTGTTTCTTAGCATAGTGCCTGGCCCATAATGGAGGCCTAATTAGTGCTTTTTTATTGTTCGATTAAAATGGCAGACACTGTAAAATTAGGTGACTCTAACAGGAATCCTTATCATGTCTGTGAAGGAGTAAGTAGAAAGAAATAAATATCTCTATTGGCTGAGAAATAATATCGGGTTAGTCAGAAACTGAATCAAAATCAATGTCCCATGATATAAGCAAACCGAGTCCCTAAGCAAAACCTTCCCAGGCATGGCCTCATTTGTAAGATGGCAGCACTTGTGTTTACATAGCATTTACATGAACAGACAGGCCAGACTCAGATCACTAACTTTAATAAGACAAGCAGTCTAACTAGTCCACCCTCCCCTGAAAGCTTTGACTCTCCACCTGGGATCATAGAAAGAGTTCTGGCTAGGCTCTCAGAGGTCATTCAGTCAAACTTTCCAGTTTTAAAGGTGAGAAAATTGAGACCCAGAGAAGATAAATCACTCATTCAAAGGCACATAGTTAGTAATAAGGGCAGGAGAGAGGGATTTGAATCCATGGGCAATTATTTCATAACCAGTGCTCTTTGCACTGTACTGCTTAAGTGGTTGTGGGGGAAGCCACTGAAATTCAACGACCAGTTACTACAGGCGATAGATTGGGGACTCAATCTAACTTGCTATTTAAATGAGTTTATCAAACAATTCAGTGAAAATAATATCCCTGGACTTAGATGGAGATCAAGCAGCTTATTTAAAAAAAATTGACTCATGTTGCAAGCAAAATAATTTGCATCCAAAGTAGACATTGTCAATAAATTACCATACTTCTTTGTGGACATGTGGAGCCTCAGAATATCTGGATTTTAATTGATTTGCCTCATCTGCATAAAAGGAAGAAACCTATTACAAAGTTAATCATCTTCCTCATGAGATTTGCCAAATGAGGCAGTTCGACGAGGCTTCTTGTGGCATTTACAATTTTTAATCTCTATATTCCCAGCGCTTGACACACAGTAGGTACTTAATAAATGTTAAATGAAATGAATTAAATTCATGTGTATGATAAAGTGGATAGAGTGTCTGGCTTGGAGTCAGGAAAACTCCTTTCTGAGTTCAGATCTTATCTCAGACACTTACTAGCTGTGTGACCCTGGGCAAGTCGCTTTACCCTGGTTGCCTCAGTTCTTCAACTGTAAAATGAGCTGGAGGAGGAAATGGCAAACCACTCCAGTATCTCTGCCACAAAAACCTCAAATGAGATCACACAGAACTGAACAGCAACAACAACAACAAAATGGCAATATCCAGAGTTGGCCTTATAAGTAGGCAGAGTAGGTGGCTGCCTACATGGTGTGTGTGTGTGTGTGTGTGTGTGTGTGTGTGTGTCTATGTCTGTGTGTATGTATGTTTTTAGGGGAGTCAAGTAGCTTACTCTCATTAAAAATATCTCCCTCATCCAGGGGACATAGTAATTTAAATTTCACCTTTAGAGATATACTCCTTTGAGTTGTTGATCACCTGCTCCATATGTTTTCTTTAAAAAAGGAAATACTCTGAGCAAGGGGAGTCAGAGAACATCTGGAAATGTCCAATTAAGTTTTTTAACATTATAATATCAAGGGACTTAAGAATACAGGAGTGGGGGGGGCGGAGCCAAGATGGTGGCTGAAAAGCAGGGACTAGCCTGAGCTCCCCGCTGAGTCCCTCCAAAAACCTATAAAAATGACTCTGAACCAATTCTAGAACTGCAGAACCCACAAAAGAGCAGAGGGAAGCAGGGCTCCAGCCCAGGACAGCCTGGATGGTCTCTGGGTGAGGTCTATCCCGCACGGAGCTAAGGGGAGCAGAGCAGAGCGGAGTGGAGCAGAGCCCAGCGTGAGCGGCATGGACCAACCAGACCAGGAGCCGGGCGGAGTGTGCCCTAGCACCCTGAATCAGTGAGCTGCAGCAGTTACCAGACTTCTCAACCCACAAACACCAAAGACAACAGAGAAGGTTAGCGGAAAAAGCTTTGGGAGTGGAAAGAGTTCCCCGGGGCAGTGGAGGTGGGGCAGCTACAAAAGTACAGCTGCAGTTGCTTCTGGCCCCCTGGTGGGAGGAATTAAGTGTGAATCAGAGCAGGAGAGCATGGCCTGCTGAAGATCTAAGCCCAGTCCGGGTTGGGGGTTCTTGGGGAAGGAGAAGTGCTGGTGTGGCAGAGCTGGCGCATCCCCCCAAGCGTGGAACATACAACTCTTTAGTCTACAAGCAGTCACACCCCACTGAAAAACTCAAGGATCAAGTTAGCTGGTTGAGAATATGGCCAGGCAGCAAAAACGCACCAAGATTCAGTCTCAGACTCTGGAATCCTTCTTTGATGACAAAGAAGACCAAAACATACAGCCAGAAGAAGTCAACAAAGTCATAGAGCCTGCAACAAAAGCCTCCAAGAAAAACATGAACTGGTCCCAGGCCATGGAAGAGCTCAAAAAGGATTTGGAAAAGCAAGTTAAGAAGTAGAGGAAAAATTGGAAAGAGAAATGAGAAGGATGCAAGAAAACCATGAAAAACAAGTCAATGACTTGCTAAAGGAGACCCAAAAAAATACTGAAAAATACACTGAAGAAAACAACACCTTAAAAAATAGACTAACTCAAATGGCAAAAGAACTCCAAAAAGGCAATGAGAAGAAGAATGCCTTGAAAGGCAGAATTAGTCAAATGGAAAAGGAGGTCCAAAAGACCACTGAAGAAAATACTACTTTAAAAATTAGATTGGAGCAAGTGGAAGCTAGTGACTTGATGAGAAATCAAGATATTATAAAACAGAACCAAAGGAATGAAAAAATGGAAGACAATGTAAAATATCTCCTTGGAAAAACCACTGACCTGGAAAATAGATCCAGGAGAGATAATTTAAAAATTATTGGACTACCTGAAAGCCATGATCAAAAAAAGAGCCTAGATATCATCTTTCAAGAAATTATCAAGGAGATCACACAGGAAATTCTGATTCCTGGTATGGTCGCTGGACTTCCTGCCCCGGGAGAGCAAGCCACAGCGTCCAGAGGCTCAATGAGCTCTAAAAGCCTGTGGTTCTGCAACTTAGGAGGACCAGGGGAGAGGAAAATAACATATGATCTCCACTCCTGCCCATCAATCGATATCCCAGAGCCTTCACTTTGCCAACAGAGCCTGAGAATATGACAGAAGACAGGAGGATCCAAGTTCAGGAGTTGACTAGTCCATCCCTGCCACACTCAGCCAAGCCCTAAGTTGGGTGGTGAAGTCTGAAACCTCAAGGTATCTCCTCCACCAAACCCCCTCAACAGGCTGCTTAAGAACAATCTCGGGGCCCAAAGCAACCACTCTTCCTGTTTAAATAAACCTCAACTACCCTGAGACGGCTTCATTCAATAAATCAGAGTCTGGGAGAGATTCAGCCAGGGCCTTCTCCAGGAAGGGTAGAGATGAAGGAGAGAAGAAGTGGGGAAATGTATAGCCTAGTAAATGGGAAACTGGAACTGTGTTTGTTAGCCTACGCTACACCTTCTGCCTGTACCAAAACTGGAGCTTAGTTAAATAAAGTGGAGCATAGTTAGATAACCAAGGCTACCTCTCCAGAAGCTTGCTGGCAATAACTACTTCCTGGGATTTTGCCTTTGAGAGTATGATTCTGGAGAATTTTGGAGCATGAGATGGAAAGAGTAGATCGGCATGGAGAACATCACTGCCATGGAGCAGGGATATGGGACTCCATTTCTTTTGTATCATGAATGTGTGTCCCTGGAAAACCTGATCTTCTGATGGAATTTCCAGGACAGAGCTGGATATCTTTATGGATGATGGTATCTTGGGAATATATCACTGGTCTTGTTTGTCTAGGTCCAAGAAAGCAGTTGTTGTCATCAATCAAGGTATTGACCTAGAGTTGTGATTGAATTTCCTGTCTCATATCTCTCTCCACGAAATCCATCCTCCACTCAATGACAAAGTGATTTTCAAATTGGAGGTCTGATCATGACACTCTCCTGCTCACGTAGCTACAGTGGTTCCTTTACTTCTAGGATCAAATATAAAATTTCCTGTTTATTTTTTAAAGTCCTTCACAGCCTGTCCCCTTCTGACATTTTTGGTCTTCTTATTCTTAATTCCATTCCACACATGTAATTCAGTGATACTGGTTTATTAGATGTTCTTTCCACACAAGCCTCCATCCCCTGACTTTGGGCTGGCTGTCCTACCATGACTGGAACACTTTCCCTCTTCTTCTCTTCTGGTCCCCTGGCTTCCTTTGAAATTTAGTTTGAATTTAATCTTCTGCAGAAGGATCTTTCCCCATCCTTTCCTCTGCTTTCTTGCTTTCTTTTTTTTTACATTATATATCTTGCGGGCATTTTAAAAAAATCTGTTGTCTCCATAATTAGAAAGTGAGACCTTTGAGGGCAGGGACTTGATATTGATCTTTCTTTTCTCAGTTCTTAGCACCAAGGCAGGAACTTAGTAAGTGTCTTAAAAAAGCTCTTTGACTGATAACCCATCCATGATGGCAAGTATTCCTCAAGCACTGAGACCCTATGTGAAATTGCTCACCTCCCCACTCCCCAGGAGATGTTTCCATTTCCAGGTAGACAACTGTGCAGAATCTCAGAGTCCCTGATAAAAAAGTTCAGGGAATGATGCAGAAGGAGGTGCCAAGGGGCTGAGACAAACAACCTACTGTATAATTTTTCCAAGAGCTGTAGTAGACTTAATTAGATAACAGATACTTTAGAGGGAAAATTGAGACTTCCTGACCCTTCAAGTGAATGGAATGATTGAATGTGATCATTGTTTCTCAACCCAAAGCTGGCCTCAGAGCATTGTTGTTTTGTTTTGTTTTGTTTGTTGAAGTAAAATCAATCAGGTTTGAAATATATTGATAGAATATATACATCCTGGACCACAGGATAGGGTATGGAATTATCACCGGGATAAAAGGGAATCAGGGACATTTAGGAGTAAAATGGAGGAGATTCAGCCTATTTCCATGCCTTCCCCCCAAATATCATGTGTACTAAATATTTGTGTCACATGTGTAATGTCATATTTAATATTTTACAAGGAAAATATTGATAATATTGAAATTTCATCATGGAATAAACAATTACATAATGTGGAAAAACAGGATTGTATAGAACAAATTTAGGAAATATGGATATGACTAAATGGTGGCCTAGAGGTGGGGGCTCTTATTCATCATTCAACAAATATTTATTAAATGCATTGGTTCATTGTTCTTTCAGTATCGCCTGAGAGAAAGCATGAACATTGTATTCTATCACCTGCCAGACCCATAAGTAACAGTTAAGAGTTGAGAGCCCTGAAATAAGGCAGTTGTACAGGGAAGATACAATACTGCCACACCTGTCCACTATTATTCATTGTCTCTTCTCCCCTCCCCCAGGGAGAAAAAGATTGGCACAGATGTTCTTTTGATGTTAATGATCATTCTGCTCTCCAGAAGTAAAGAGCCCCTCAAGCAGCAAACTCAGCAAGGAAGAGAGGTGAAAAAGCAGAGGAACCTGCCTCAAGGTACTTCTTATAGCTGAAAAATAATTGAAGGCCAATACTGTTGCCTTTGGCTCCTGACACTATCAGCCCAGGCTTCTCCCTCTCCCCAAAGCTCAGGGGTGCTGGCTGGGGTGAGGGCAGGGAGCACCGACTGTATCTCAGTGTAACAACAATTTGGCTAGCAGCTGCTGTTGAAGTCTAAGACCCAACAAGACCAGGAGCAAGAGCTGCCAGCACAGGTCTTTGATCTGTTTTATTAAGGAAAGTAACTTTAAGGGGTTAACAATCTCACTTTAATCAAACACACATATATAGCCGTGTTGGTAAGCAAAATGGGCTCTTAGCACTCTGTTCAACCAAGTTCCCTTGAAAACTTTGGATTTTGTTTCCTTTGATTAATTCAGTGTATTTCATTGAGTCTTACTCGGTGCTAAGCCCCAGGCCCAAACCCCTATTAGGTGGTAAGCCTATGTGGGTGTGAAGCTCCCAGGGTACTAAGGGGAGGGGCTAACTCAAGAGCCAATCATAGGAGCCTAAGTTCTGGTCATTCAGATAATGTTTGATGACATCTGAAACAGTAACCTGGTTTATGTATGCTTCGCTGAAGGAAGAAAAATTTTTTGCAAAATTTGTCTTGCAAGACAAACAAAAATTTGCAGTAGGAACATCATGTTTGGACTTGAAAAAAAATCAGTGAGTCAAAACATGAAAGTGATTCTAAAAAATGAAAAATAAGTGAAGGCAGTAGTGTTAGTCTTACTTTCAGTGAAAATAGCATAAGAGAGATGTTGAAATCCCCGATGTTCTCATGGAAGGAGATTCTCCTTCCAAGCAATAGCTCTGGCCTGGACCAGGGGAAATGGTGCAGAGAGCTCGATGCCTGGCAGGGAGGGCTGTACTCACCCACTCTGAACATATTTATTTATTCCTGATTCAAAATACAGAATTAGCTTCGACCCATTGGCCAGAAGGGGACCTGCCTGAACGTGTTGCTGCTGCTGCTGCTGCTTTGAAGAGGATGCCCCATCCCTCATTTGCAGGCCCCGCCCCTCCCCCCCCCCCCGTTTTTGGGCCCCTCCCCCTTGCTCTCAGGGCATGGCCTGGGCCCTCCTGGCCACCCTTCCCTAACCCACCCTCCAACCTCCTTCCCACCATCTGAGTTGAGGGAGGATGCCCCTGCTGCTGCCCTGCCAGCCTGCATGACCTGGTCTTCCACTCTAGCCCCCGCCCATTGGGGCCTCCTCCACGCTTGGTGCCCAGACAGCCTTGGTGCAATGTGGGGTCACGGCCAAATAAAAAGAATAGACGTGGGGTGCTGGGGGTTTAGTTTTTTTTTCTTCCTTTTGTCACTTTAAAGACCAAAAATATGTGTTTAGAGTCAGGTGACTCTCACTGGTTTAAATGTACAAAGATCCCAATAAATCTGTGTGTCAGTCGCAGCCATGGGAAAAAAAATGTTTTATTTTCGGTTTATATTGTATACTAATTATTGCTATTGTCTTTCAGGTGCATTAGGGATGTGTGGGGTGAGAACACCTGCCAGCAATTAACTTAAAAAAAAGTCAGAGGTCTCTCAAATTTGTGAGTATGTGACTTTTCAGTATGCGTGAGCATGCTGAAAAGTCCCCACCCCCATTCATTCCACTCCACTCACAGAAAGGCAGAGATCTAGATTTCATGAGAGGGCTTCACCATTCCACTCAGGGACAAAAAAGTTACTTAAAATTATAAATAATTATTTTATATGAATATTTTTGGGGATGTGGTACTGATCATCCGATTTTACATTATTTCCTTTGGGAAAATTCGCTTTGCAATACGAACAAGTCAGAGGACAAACAGAATCTCTGAACGAATTAAATTCATAAACCGAGGTTCTACTGTACCTTGGAAGTGTTCACATGCATATAATAATCATTATTTTTAGCTAATATTATTATAGCAATAAGCTGACTAAATCCCTATGTATTGTTGTGACATACTATAAGGCTTAGGTGAAAACCTTTTGCCTAAACATGAGGAGAACATAGGGTAATTTTGGGAAGAAGTCAATCAGTGCTTGATTATGAAGTCACATGGTACAGTAGAAAGAGAGTAATATTTGAAATCAGAAAACGAAGGCTAAAATTCCAGCTCTGCCATTTCACTAATGTAGGTTTTGTTTTTCTCATCTGTCAAATAAAATGTTTGGGCTAGAGGGCTTCAGAAATTTCTTCCATCTTTTAATCCATCATCTACAATGACCTGAAATGGCCAAGGCTGGCTTTCTACCGTAAAGGTCTCCAGCTTCTCATAAGAGAAAGAGGGCAATGGAGGCACAGGGATGTCTAAGAGGGTGTTTGTATCTGAATAAATTTCAATGCTAAAAACAAATATAAACTCATGTTTGGAATATTTGCTGTTTTGAACTCTATGTATCTCTTTTCCTAAGCACTACTGGGGATTATTTAGAGAAAAAGTATTAAGTACTATGGTGTATTGGTGAGACTGGTTGTTATCATGTCAAATGCATTGGATTGTAAAATACACTTTGTATAAAATAAGGGGGGGTTGAAATCAGTGACCTTTAAGTTCCATTCCAGTAATAGGATACGATTCTGACTGCTGTGTGATGATGAAAAAGTTTCGAGAGACATAGTTTCTGGGTAATTTAATCATTTTTATTAATAAGGGGAGCAGGTTATTAATAAAAGGAAGGTCATTTAGCTGTCTTTCTTAGATCAAAGACAATCATGATGGCAGACTCAGAGTTTATATTTGCTTTGAAACAGTAGGTGGTTGATGAGGGACTGAGTGACATCATATCAAAAATTGTTGTTTGTCCTTGTTCTTAAAGAGGACCATGACATCAGGAAGGTGATGCCATGATTTGCAAGTGAATTGGATTTAAGTGAGGAAGGGCTGTGCAAGGTCACCAGCCTTGATTTCTCCGCTGAAGCCATCTGAGTCCAGTGGTAAGATATAGATGATGATGACTACAGATGGTCCCAGATTCAGTGGGAGACCTTGGCCTTTTTAAGCTAGGGTCTTTCTGAGTTTTCACTTTGACTGAAGCAAGACACATTCAGCGATTAAGGCTAGGTAAGAAATGAGGCAAAAAATGGCCTCTTTTCCCTATTGAAAAAAGAAAATAATCAATCTGGGAAGGGAAGACCCTCAGGGTTTCTGGCCAGAGCAAAAACAGTTGTTATTTATGCTCCACCTATGTTTCTATACCAGAACACTCCAGCTTTGGGCTAGCAGGGTAAAATGATCCGTCTCCACACAAGCGTTAGTAGAACACAATGGTCTTCCCTACCTTAGGGAGGGATCTGACCAAGGTACAGGAGAGTTAATGCAATCTCATTATCAGTAGTGTCCTTCAAGAAAAGCTGAATTTTTTTTAAAATGAGGCATTTAGAAGAAGGAGAAAGCTGTGAATTTTTTCTCACCCCCCCAAAATTGTTGGTTATTAAAAATCATTTCTCTCTTATCTTGTCTCTGAAAGGGATCATATCCTAATGATAGGCTCACCAAGATTTTGAATCAACCCTTCCAATCAACCCTTCTCTAGAGCACAAAATAACTATTTTCGTCTAATATTCCCCAAAATCTTTATAGATAATTATCTCAAAGTGCACAATCAAACATAAATTCTACCATATCCTCATAATTTTCATATTCAAACCCTAGACTTGGAATGAAATCAGATCTTCTTGTAGGAAAATTTGTTGAAACTAGATTTAAAAAATGAGAATTTACTAATTTGTTTCTGACAATACAACATCTTGAACTTTGGCTAATACAAGATGGGGGAGGCATGGCTAGACAGTACCTCATCTGAAAAAGTTTTGGGGATTTTACTGGACTGCATACTTGACAGGCTTCTAATGTATGTTACAGAAGCCAAAAAAGCTAATGAAATCTTTGACCTCCTTAAGAGAAGAATAGTGTCTAGAACTGGGCTGGCAAAAGTCCTGTTATATGCTTCCCTGATCAACTCATATTTACATTATGGTTTTCAGTGTTGGATACCACTTTTTAGAGCTGATGCTAATGAGCTGGAGAGAATCCAGAGAAGGGCAACCGGAACAGAAAAAGGTCATGTTCATGCCATGTGATGACAAGTTGAAAGAATTGGGGAACTTCGAGAAGAAAATATTTAGTTGTGAAATGATTGCTATCTTCAAGTATTTGAAAGGATATGAGCAGGGGATTAGACTTTTTCTGCTTGGTCTCAGAGGGCCTAACCAGGATCACTGGGTGAAACTTGCAAAAAAAAAAAAGGCAGTTCTACTGTTTGAAAGAGCTGATTGGAGGTAAGAAATATCTTCTTCAGCAGGTGAGGAACTGGTGCTAGGAAGGGCTACTTTGCTCTCTAGTGCCACCTACAGCTTGAGAAGGGGGAAATCCCTCAAAGTATTGTTTTCAGCCTTCACCACTGTCCATGACTCAGAAGGGAAAATATGTGAAAGCCAAAAGGGAGCAAAACCTGGATTTCCAGGATGAAAGGAAGATACTTTTCACTAAAAGAGAGTCATACTGTATCAGTACTTATCCCTTACAGACCCCAGGCTTAGGGAGGCTGTTAACTAAATGAGTTAACACTTGTTCTGCTCAGTAGTCCAAGCATAACAATCACTTCATCTAGCAGGAGAGCAGAGGGATTTGGAAATAAGAACTGGTGACATGCGGTGCAGACTATCTTTTTTTTTTCCTCTTAAACTTTATTCTAAAGTTTATTGTGTTAGGTTTTTTTTAGCATGTATGCAACTTATTTTTTTACATGTTCTTGAGTTTCAAATTTTCTTCGCTTCCCTCCCCTCCCCCCTTCCCCCAAAGATGGCATGCAGTCCGATTTAGATTCTACATAACCTTCGAATTCAACTTGTTTACACAATAGTCAAGTTGTAAAGAAGAATTATGACCAATGGAATTAATCATGAGAGAGAAGAAACAAAACCAAAAAACAAAAGAGGAAAAAAAGAGAACAAATAGTTTGTCTCAATTTGCATTCAGATTCCACAGTTCTTTCTCTGGATGTAGCTTGCTCTCTCCATCATGAGTCCTTTGGAGCTGTCTTTGAGCCTTGTATTGCTGAGGAGAGCCAGGTCTATCAAAGTTAGTCATCACAAAATCAATATGTCTGTGGTTGTGTATAATGTTCTCCTGGTTCTGCTCCTCTCACTCAGCATCATATCATGCAGGTCTTTCCAGGTTATTATGAAATCCTTATCTTCCCCATTTCTTATAGCACAATAGTATTCCACCACATTCATACACCGCAACTTGTTCAGCCATTCCCCAGTTGATGGGCATCCCCCTCATTTCCAACTCTTTGCCACCACAAAAAGAACAGCTATAAATATTTTTGCACATACAGGTCCCCTTCCCACTTGTGTGATCTCCTTGGGATATAGCCCTAGGAGTGCTGCTGCTGGGTCAAAGGGTATGTACATTTTTATAGCCCTTTGGGCATAGTTCCAAATTGCTCTCCAAAATGGCTGGATCTGTTCACAACTCCATCAACAATGTATTAATGTTCCAATTTTCCCACATTCTCTCTCTAGCATTTATCATTTTCCTGTTTTCTCATGTTAGCCAATCTGACAGGAGATATGTGGTACCTAAGAGTTGTTTTGATTTGCATTTCTCTAATCAATAGTGATTTAGAGCATTTTTTCATATGCTTATAGATATCTTTAATTTCTTCCTCTGAAAACTGCCTGTTCATATCCTTTGACCATTTCTCAATTGGGAAATTACCTTTTTCCTATAAATTTGGCTCAGTTTCCTGTATATTTTAGATATGAGGCCTTTATCAGAGACATTGGTGTGAAGACTGTTTCTTAAAAGAGATCATTGACATCCATGCCTGAAGTCCAGAGTCATGAGGTACCTTGAGCTCATGGGTTTCTCTGATCACATGCCTAACTTCTAGATCTCTGTAAGTTTGTAACCACTCTCTCTCCTCACCTCATTCTCTGAAGATGAATATTATATACATTGGTGGGACAATGTGGCCCAAGTTATGAAGTGCTAATCTTTGTTTATTACTACTTTTGCCTTCTATTGAATAAAGATTATGTTATGATTAATTTGTTTTTACCTTCATTTGAGTAAATGTTTCATGTTTAAATCTTGGCGCTGCTGCCATGGTGAGAATAAGGGGGTGGTGCCAGCCTGGGGCAATGGTGGGTAAGGTCAGGGATGGAGGGGAGGAGGCTGAGGCCGGAGATGAGCCTAAAGGCCTCCTTACAGGACAAGGAGGGTGAATTTTCAGACCCAGAGTCTGGGACTGTTAGAAGGGGAGAATCTAAGTCAGAGAGCAATAAGAATTTACCCATTTACTGTGTTTGCTTCAAGCCCAATATCAACTGCTTCATGATTGGCTACAATAACTGCAAAAAGTGGTTTCATGGTAACTGCATCAAGATCACAGAGAAGTTGGCAAAGGCCATCCAAGAGTGGAACTGCCTGCAGTGCCAGGAGAAGGACCCAAAGCTGGAGATCTGATATCAACACACACACACACACACACACACACACACACACACACACACACACTGTGAGCATGGTGGGAATATGAGGCTGAGCCTAGGGATGACACAGCCAACCCACCTAGGACAGTTGCCTCATCTCTCCTTTTAGAGCCTGTGGGGAATGGGCCCATGACCATCTCCAAGGACTTCACCTCTTCCCACAAGGCCCAACTCTTTTAGGACCTGGCCCTGTATGAGAGATACCAAACCAGAAGATCAAACTGTTAGCTCGGATGTGTGGTGAGTGTTAGGCTTGCTGAAAGACTGAGGATTATGGCCACTGTGATTTCTGCTATGACATGAAGAAATTTTGAGGCCCCAACAAAATTTGACAAAAGTGCCTTCTGTGCCAGTGTAACCTCTGAGCCCAGGAAACCTATAAATAATTCCCTTCTTTGTGTGTCTGGCATTAGCTATAAGCTACACAGAAACTTCTTTGGGAACAGGAAGATCATTTCCAGATGTTAAAGGAGTCACCAGAAGTCTTGGCCACACTTGAGTAACCCTCTGATGAGGACCTGCCTTTGGACTCTGAAATCTATCAGGATGTCTGTGCCAGTGCCTTTAATGCCCGTATATTACCATGGTTGAATGCCCCTGAGGATGGTGCTTTCCTGGAGCCTATACTTTTGAAGCATATGTTGAAAGTAATCTATATCAAGCAGCAGGAGAAGAAGTTAGAAAAGAAGAAGTATAAACATCAACAGCAGAAGCAGAGTTCAGGTTTAAGTGGGCACACACCTAATGTGCAGATGCCAAGGACCGGCCTCCTTGCCCCAGTGCCTAGGCCCTAACTGTGTACAGCCTGCCCAGTTAGGCTTCAAGTACTGATCTGATGACTGTGGCATGAAACTGGCTGCCAATCGAATCTATGAGATTCTACACCAGTGAATCCAGCAGTGACAGCAAAGCCTATATATTGCAGAAGAATATGGGAAGAAGCTTCTGGAGCAGATCCAAAGGGAGCAGCAGGGGGCTTGGATGCAGTAGCAGGACATGGAAAGAGGCATTCAGGAACTAGAAGTTTTCATCCTCAGGGCTAAGCAATGGGTGGTTTGGGGAGATGAGGAGAGTAGTGAGGGAGAAAGCAAGGACACGGACCTGCAGAATTTCTGTGTCTCCTGTGGCCACCCTCTCAACTCCAAGATGGTATTGAGGCATATGGAATATTGCTATGCCAAGCACAAGGGCCAGAATCTATATACCCCCTGCTCCCAGAACTAAGGGAGCCACTTGACTTTTCTGTGATGACTGTAATAGAGCAAAATATATTGACCCCAAGGTACTAGTTAGATGAAGTATGTGGCTGTCACCTGGTACAGCATGTGTTTGACCTCACAGGAGACTTTTGTCACCTGCCTGAACTACAGAGAAATCAGCACTAGGGCTGGGAGAAGCTTCAGCAGCCTTAGGGGGATCTAGAGCATGTGATATTGTCAGTGCCCTGAGGCTGATGGAGGCAGCACACAGATAAGGAGCCTAGAGCCCAAGCAGTGAGAAGAGGAATGAAATGAAGGTGGGCCAGTGAGGGGGCGTCCCTTTGGAGCTGGGGGAGAGGACAAATTCATAGCTAATGAGGAGATCACAAGACTGGGTACTGAGACCCAGGTCAGTCAACAAGTGTTTATGAACTGAGCTGAGCTTTGGGGATATAGAGAAAACCAAAGACACCCTGTTCTCCAGGAGCTGTCAGGCTTGTGGAGGACGCAGCATACAACTCAGTGCAAACCACCTCTAGACAGGATCCATTGGGGCATGTCTGAGGAACAGCACTAAGGTTAAGGGGGATCTGGAAAGGATCCATTCAGAAGGAGGGCCTTTAGCTGAGATTTGAAGGGAGCCAAGAAATCAAGGAAGTGAAGACACAGAGGGAAAAAGTGCCAGGCATGGGAAATAGCCAAATAAAATGCTCTGAGCTGAAACAGGAGGTGGTTTTTCTGGGTGGGGGGTGGGGGGGGTGGGGAATTGGGAACAACCTGGAGAGGGATTGAAGCCAGGTAATGCATTCTCATCCTAGTGAGAGAGAGTGGGTGGTATGGCTGGGGAGGTGAAAGATGGAAGTCTGGAAGAGGGGTGGAAGGGTGCAGTCCTCACAGGAGTGAAGAGGTGGTAGGCAAATTGTTCCACGCAAATTCCTCCTTGTACACCCTCCCCTCCTCACCAAACAAACGAAACAAAACAAAACTTGTAAAGGAGAGAGATCTGGGGTTTTGGTGGTCATGTGTAGCCACACACAGGGCTCCAGAACCCCTTCCTTGCTCCCTCTTCTCATGTAGTGGTACCAACTGGATGAGCTCTTTGAGCAGGAGCAAAACATGCTAATGGCAATGACCAGCTGGGCTGATCTGTTGGCCCTTATGCTACACCAGACCATCCATCATGCCCCCCCCCCCCTTACCTCAGAGCTGTGTATCAATACTGACCACTGAGCCACCCTGAGGAATTGTGCACTGGCTCCCCCAGGGGGCCCACCCCCTGTTCCTTCTGGCTCTGTCCCCCACTTTGGGGCAGGAAGTGGCTCTTGCAGTTTTTGTCTCTCTTCCCTCATCTGGAATGGCCTCTCCTTTCTTCATCTCTCTGAATATATATGGATACCTTCCTGGATTTGTTTCTCTTTGCATCTAATCTTCCTGTGAGGACTTTCTCTTTTTGCTGACTTGCCATTCTGCTCCATTATCTCCCACTGTGCCCTTGTTTGTTTACTCCTTATTCTCCCTCCTTTTTCATGTGTTTGCTCCAATCCTGCTCTCTTCCTCTATCCTTTGGGCAAGGTGAAGGCTTGTTTACTTTAGCCACCCATTCCTAACCTCTAGGTGCACCTCTACCCCACTTTGTTCCAGTGATTGAAGCAGGGAGATGGAGGTCCCAAAGGAGAATCAGAGAAGTATTTGGGGGGACCTGGGGCTGAGGTTCCAACCTTGAAGTTTGTTCATAATAAACTTTGGAATTTTTGGTTAATCATGCCATTGTAGCTGATTTGTATGAGTGTAAAGCATTCAAGTATAGGCTTCAAATTTATGGGCAAGCGTAATTGTTTATTTCTTTATACCAGGGTAATCCCTGGGGATTTTGAGAGTGAGTTGTAGCTGTATGGTCTCAATGGCTGGCCTTCTCCTCTGACAGAACCATTCTTCCCCTAACCCCATCTAACAGAGTAGGCACAGATTGGTGTGAATGCTCTGGCCCAGAGAGTAAGAGAAGGAAGTAAAGCAAGTAACTTTAGCATGTGGCAGTGATAATTGTATGAGATACATAACTATACACATTAAAGGAGATAATTATCTCCTTGAATCACAATAACTCTATTTAAGTGAAAGGCTTAACTCTACCCCTTATGGGCCCTTGTGGAGTGTCAGACATTGTCTAATAAGTAGGACAACAACCAATAGCTGAGTAGTCGGCAGAGTAACATCAAAAACTCTTTGCCCTCTTCTTATTTTTTTCCTATTTCTTTGATTAGTACTTCATGAAAAAAATCAGATAAAATGTTTTATTTCATACCAACTTCTATTTAGTAGTATTACTACTAAGAAAGGAAATTCATATTATTTCTTCTTTAAATTTTATTGATATATAGCCCTAGTTCAAACCTGGAGTATTTGAATAAGACATTCTTCATTACTGGAGAAAGTGATGTTACAATGCTACTTGCTGCTACTGCAGCTATTTAAGGCTAACAACACCAGCACACAGCAGGGCTGCTAGCACAGATTCTTTGATCTGCTTTTCTAAGGAAAGCAACTTAAAGGGTTTACAATCTCACTTTATATATAATATATATATATATATATATAATATATATATATATTATATATATATATATATATATATAAAATCATTCACTTAGTTCAGGGGAAGAAGTCAGCACTCTCAACTTCAGAGCAAATACAAACAGAAATTACAGAGAAAATATAAGCAGAGCAAATAATACAAATCAACAGATAGGCTTCCAGCTGTCTGATCAAAACTATACATACATAGTTACCAGAGAGAGAAGCACCAACACCTGTGTTTTCAAAGCTGGGGGTGGGGGGGCACTCCTACTGCTACTCAGAGTCTCTCTGACCAAATCGCCAACACTTTTCCAATGAGTGTGCCCCCAAAGCAACCTCTCCTCTCACAGTTCTGAGAGTTCTAACTTAATGGCTACCCTCAGAGAATATATATATGTATATGTATATATATATATATACATATATATACACCCTTTTTCAGGGCCCAAGGGCTTCACACCTCTCATGACCTAATTAGCAAAAGGGTGTGGACCTTCCTACAAACAAAGGCAAGGTTCAATCAAAGGCATTTGGTTGCCTTAGTGCTAAGAAGCACTCCAAAAGAAAAAAAAAACAGTGAAAAGGTCCCACTTTGTTTGCCTTTACATTGTATCAAGGGCAGAATTGGCATGAGAGCTTGGGAAGAGACGTTAGTTTTTCCTACCTGCTTTTGGAGAGGACACATGTGGTCCTAGACCTTCCTTGAAGATAAATGGAGACACAGATAGAAAAGACTTTGGAAGGAAGGCATGAAGAGAAGTTGATACCTCATTTTGTCCATGATTTCCAGCTTGCCTCTCTAGGGACTCTAGGGAGTTTCCACCTGAGGCAGAACAAGCTTTCTCTGTCTCTGTCTCTCTGTCTGTCTCTGTCTCTCTGTCTGTCTCTGTCTCTCTGTCTCTCTTTCTGACTCTTTGTCTCTTTTTCATTTACTCTGTGCATTTTCTAGTATATTTTAATGTGTGCAACTTCTCTGATTTTTGTTTGTTATGTTAGTAAAGAAATGTGATTTCTGATTGTCTTTCTGTACGACTAGCATTTGGTGGGAAAGAACCCAACCTGTACATATAAGCTTAAGGTTTTCCTTTCTCTTTGAGAGATAGCAACCAAGAAGCCAATACGAACCTAAGAAAAACATCATTTTCCCTAGACTAGCATTATTTAGGGGATAGTGGTAGAGATTGATGTGGTTTTCATCTAGTCTCCCCCTCTCTGAGGAAAGCAGAGAAATCATCATCGTCATTATCATCCATTCCTTTGGACAAGAATCAGTCTGTCTTGGAGAGGGATGATTAAGATCTGGGTGAGGAACCTGTCACCTGGAGGCCACACGTGACCTTCAAGGTCCTCAGGTGCAGCCATTTGACTGAATCCAGATTTTACAGAACAAACCCTTTTATTGGGATTTGTTCTGTGAAGTTTGGATTCAGTCAAAGGGCTGCACTTGAGGACTTAGAGAGCCACATGTGGCCTTGAGGATGAAGGTTCCCCACACCTGTTCAAGATTTTGAAGATTTCTATTCTTGTCTCCCTGTGAGCCTCAGTTAGACAAACTCATGTGAATATACACATAACCTTCACTGGGAACACACACACACACACACACACACACACACACACACACATACACACATGCTAAAGATATCTTGTTTTTACATCACCTGCATTTCCCAAATGTATCCCATTCCTCATCCTCCTAAAGAACTACTTCTTACAATACAGAACAAATAAGAGGTAAGAGAAAATAGCTCAGCAAAATTATATCCAGAAAAATCTGATATTCTATGCAATATTCCATGCCCATAGTAGCCTACCTGCTGCAAGGAAGGAGTGCCTGCTCCTATCTTTTTTGGAGTCATGTTTGGTTATTTTAATTTCAAAGGCCTCAGGTTCCATTGTTTAGTTGTTGTATTCTTTTTATTGACATGGTTTTGGCCATTGTGTATATTGTTGTCTTAATTCTGTTTAGTGACTTCACTTTGTATTAGCTCCTGTAAGTTGCTTCCTGCTAAGGACTTAATGACCTTAATGGAGCACCATAGGCTTTTCTGGGGAAGGTCATTATGTAAATTCTCCATAGCAGGTATGATACTGGAGGAGGAAATAGAAACGTGTGGTTTTTTGTATTGCCCAGGGAGACTTGGGGCATCTTATATGCTGACTCATCTTATTACCTTCTTTTGATAAGCTGTGCAGTCTTGGTATTTCGGTGTTCTCATTAATAAGATAAAAACTATCTTGATGAATTATCTTTAAATATGTGGTGACATTTCAGGGAAAGGCTTAGTATCATCACACTAGAGTAGGGGTTCTGAACCTTTTTTGTCTTAGACTCCTTTGGCAGTCTTTTGAAGCCTACGGACTCTTCAGAATAATGTCTTTAAATGTATAAAGTAAGATACAAAGAATGGCAAAAGAAATGAATTATCTTGAGAAAGTTATTAAAATGTTGTTTTAAAAAAGTTCCCAGACCTCAGGTTAAGAGAGCTTGCTTTAGAGACTTATTATTTTTGTCTATTTTTTTAAATTGTATTTCTTTTATTTTTAATGTGTGAAATAAAATAAGAATTTCCATAACATAGTATAATAAAAAAGTTGATTGCATATGAAACTACCAATCTATTATGTACAACTTGCTATTCCTTTTAAATATATAATAGAGTTATCACGTAAAATTTCTTTTTTCCCTTTTTTTCTTCCCTTCCCACCCCTGTTATTATGAAAATAAAGTTACCAAATTTCTGTATACTATCCAAGACAGGTTGGGCAGAGGCATTCTGAATCTAGGTTCTAAAGTTCTTTTCCCCCTTTATGTCTCCTTCTATGCTTTAGTTAAACAAATGTTTATCAAGTAACTATAATATTTATCATGAAGGGGCTATGAAGATGTTTGAAACTGTAATTCCTGCAGTTCTCTAGCTCTAGGCACCCTGTTAATGTTTCTGAAGCCCTAACCAAGGGACTTTATCTACGGTTGCAACTGACATTGGCCAGGAAAGAGTTAACAGTTCAGGTACCAGCAGATGGCTGAGGCTGTGAGTGGCTTTGGGAGAACTGTGGGGCAGAAGAACCAGAAACTGAGAAAAGCAACTCTCAACTTGTTTCTGAGATCCCATACCCAGATTTGGTGATCTGGCCTGTAGATCAAAGAAAAAAAATCAGAAAGGGTGGAGGCTTCAGGTCAAAGAAGAGAGCAAATGTTGGAACTGGGGATGTGCCCGCTGGGTTCAGTGTACGGGAACAGGAAGGAGGAACAGGAAGACTGGCATGAGTCCTCAGTGTCGGAAAAAGTCAAAAACAGTGAAGAAAGCCAGAGTAAGCCAGCCACTGTGAAGCACTAACACGCTGCTGGGATACAAAGGAAAGAACACTAAATTAGGACTCAGTAGTGTTAGGTTTTAGCTTATGTTCTGTTCTATGTGCTCTGCACTGTCTGTGACTGTGGTCAAATCATTTTTCCTTTAGGGGTTTCGATTTCTCAAGTCATTTTCTTTTATGGACCTTAGTTCCTCCTTTGGGGTGAAGGTTTACAGAGTAGGCGTAGGAGTATCATGATTGCTATTTTACAGAATAAGAAATTGAAACTCAAAGAATATATGGATATATCCAATCTATATATGAGAAAAGTAAGGCTCAGAGAGTTTAAATGGCCTACCTATGGTTTCATCAAATCAATGGGCACTCAAAGCCAAGGCCCCTGAACACAATTCTCATTTGTGCATCTTGGAGCCTTTGCTCAGATTTCTGGAAGGTATTCTACTCCCTCCAACCTACCCCATTCTCACTAAATGCTAACCATATTTCAAGGCCCAGCTCCCATCCCTTTCCCTCCATTGTCTTCCTGACCTGGAGGCCAGAGTCTCCGAAATCCTATTCATGTATTGTCTCCAGAGCTTGATTATCCTGTACTATATTGTTCTCTAAGGGTTTCACATTCACTCATCCATTTAATAAATATTTATCAAGTTCTTTGTAAGGCATGAGCTAAGATGAAAAGATAATCAAGTCTGGTCATTGCCCTTGAAAGCTACAACCTAGTAGGGTGATTGGGAGTATGCTACATTCACAAGTAAACAACATTGTGGAAAATAGCTATCAAGAAAAACAATATAAAACTAAAAACCCTTCTATAGTCAGAACAATAAAAGGAGATTTTCACTGGGGAGATCTGAGATGGCTTCATAGAAGAAGTGGAATTTTAAGTTGGATCTTGAAGAATAGTTGTTAGGTTGTTTTAAAATTGTGTCTGAGTCTTCGTAGTTTGAGATTTTCCTTGCAGAGATACTGGAGTCGTGTGCCATTTCCTTCTCCAGCTCATTTTACAGATGAGGAACTGAAGCAAATAGGATTAAGTGACTTGCCCAGGGTCACACAACTAGTAAGCAAGTGTCTGAGGCCAGATTTCAACTCAGGAAGAAGAGTCCTCCTGACTCCAGGCCTAGCATTCTCTCTACTGTGACACCTAGTTGTGACAGGATATCAGAGGCAGAGATGGGGGTGAACGGTTGTTTCAGATACAGAAAACCTCATGAGCAAAAGTAAAGCAAAAGGAAAGGCCTGGTTGTTTAAAGTGGACATTGAGTAGTCTAGATTGCCTCAGGCAGAGTGCATGTGAAAGTGAATCTTGTAAGATGACAATAGTGAGCAGAGATAGTATTATTATCCCTATTTTATAGATAAGGAAACTCAGGCTGATGTGAAGTGACTTTCCCAAGGTCATACATCCAATATGTGATGAAATCAGGGTTTGAACTCAAATCTTCCTGACTCACAGTACTATATGTATTCACTGTACAACCCAGAATAAGGTGCCATGCCAAGGGGTTTACATCTTATTTGGTAGTTTTGTTCCAGAAGCTTGTTCTTACACTTCAAGTGATTTGCCCATTAGGAGTGTTAAAATCCCTGGAGTCTGTCATATTAATGGTCAAAGTGGAAATAGAACCCAGCACCTAGCACAGTGCCTGGCATACAGTAGTCACTTAATAAGTGCTTATTGATCATGGGACTGATCAATTGATGGAACAATGAGACATCTAACCTTGCAGTGCTCATGATAAATTTAAGCCAACAGATCGCTATGAAGATCATTTCAGTTTCTGTGCTAACGTGGATGTCAGGAGATATACTAAAAAAAAAATGCTACTAAGACTTCAACCAGATGTGTTTAGCTAAGCCCTGACTCTCCAGACCACTGCTTAACCATACAGCATCACTGATGCCAAGTTTTTACTTTCTTCCTATCCTTTTAATCGACCCTTCACATTCCTAAAACAGCTCAGAAACTCCCTCACTCTGCAAACATTTAATTTTCTTGCCAAAGAAAAGAGACTTAGCTAAGTACTATACTAGTTACCAAACACAAACCTAGCTACCAAATTTTATAGAGGACAGTGGTGAAAGACCACAATCAGTGTGCTTCTCAACAAAATAAAATAAAATAAAACAAAACTAATGCCAAAGGAACAACAGAAATTCTCAACCCACTCCTAGCCCTTAAACCAAACCAAAATACACAAATGTTGAAAATGATCTTTAAGTCAATTTGGTGTGTTCTTGTTGACCAGATGTTCATGAGACCATTTCAATATGACCTCGGAAAGAAGACCAAGGCATACAATAATGAACAAATTTATTTAGTGCTTTTATATTTTATTTTTGGTTTTTGTCAATTTTGCAGGTGGTATGGTGAAACTTCAGAGTTGTTCAATCTGAATTTCTCTTATTAGCGCTTTGGAAGATGTTTTCATGCAGTTATTTGCAATTTGCAGTTCTTCTCGATAACTATTTACATGTTTTGTCTACTTATCTACTAGTAAATATCTCTTGGTCTCATGTATTTGTACCAATTCTCTATATATTTTGGATATCAAACTTCTACATTGATATTCAACACAACTATTTTCCCTTCACTTGAATAGTTCCTTCCCTGTTCTAATCAAATTGTTTTTATTTGTTCAAAATTGGTAACAGGATTCTAGACCATGTCATACAAAAAGTAGTTGAATGAACTGGGAACATTTACTCTGGATAAGAGAAGATTTAGGGGAACACAATAATTTTTTCAAGTCTTTGAAGGACCTTCATGTGTAAAAGGGTTAATTAATTGTTCTGCTCGGCTCAAGCAAGATAGCACAATGAGAAGTAGCCACAGAAATGTCAGTGAGCTAGATTTCAGCTCAATGTAAGGAAAGACTTCCTAACAATGAGAAGTCCAGAAATAGAATGAGTTACCTTATAAGGTAGTGAGGCTTTGCAATCACTTGAGGCATTCAAGAAGACGCATGTGGACTATTTGTTTGAAAAGTTGTAGAGAGAATTACAATTCACATTAAGGTCGGATCAGGTAAGCTCAGATTCCTTCTGCACTTGAGATCATATGATTTTGAAAAGTAGTAATGGTACTTGAGAAGATGAAGTTGGCAAGAGACCAGACTATGCAGAAGAAATCTATGGTCATGGTCATACAATTTAAAATGTATTTAGGAACTGGTTCTCAAGTTATCTTGAAAATATCACACCCTTAATATGAAAAAGTCAGAGAAGGTTCCCCCATTTCCCCCAAAGCAACAGCAGCGAAGATAACCACTAAGTTATGTATCCATTTCTCTTCTCTACAAAATCCCAAAGAATAGCTGTTAAAGTTTCAGCATCAATGTGGCTAGACTGTCCAATGAAATTCTCCAGAGATACGTATTTGACCTTGTGCTATTTGACATTTTTGTCAATAACTTGGATAAAGCCATAGATAGGATACTAATCAGATTTGTAGATGACAAAAGCCTGGAAGGGCTAGCTAACACAACAAGTGATAGTCAGGATCCAAATGGATCTTGAGAAGATAGAACAGAGAATAAAGTGTAAGAAAACTAGAAAGGTAGGAGAGAGGGGCTTGTTTATGAAGGGCTTTGAATATCAAACAGAGAATTTTGTATTTGATCCTGGAGGTGGCAGGGAGCCATTGGAGTGTATTGAGTAAGGGGTAACTTGGTCAGATCTGCATCCTCCATTCAACCACCAATGTGATTTTCCTAAAGTGCAGATCTGACCAAGTTACCCCCTACTCAATAAACTCCACTGGCTCCCTGTCACCTCCAGGATCAAATACAAAATCCTCTATTTGGAATCCTACTAAAAACGAGTGATTAAAATCTCTATGCCCTTTGACTGAGATATCCCATAGTTTGTAACATATTCCAAAGAGATCAAAAACAGAAAGAAAAGTCCCATGTACATCAAAATATTCATAACACCACTTTTTGTGGTAATAAGGAATAGAGAACAAAGCAGATGTCCATTGATTTAAGGAGGTCTGGCTACACAAATTACACACCTGACCATATCACTCCCATACTCAATAAATTCTAGTGGCTTCCTATCACCTCCAGAATCAAATACAAAATTCTCTGTTTTATGTTCAAAGGCCTTCATAAACTAGCCCCCCTTCCCTACCTGACTTTTTTACACCTTACTCCCTTATGCAATTTGATCTAGTGATCTAGTGGCCTCCCTGCTCTTCCATAGATGAGATGTTTCATTTTTTGTCTTCAGGCATTTTCTCTGAAATTCTCTGACTCCTTGTCTCTGTTTCCTGGCTTCTCCAGCTTTCTTCAAGTCCCAACCATTCCACTTTCCTTCTCTTCATTATTTCCTATTCATCCTGTATATGGCGTGTTTGTAAGTAGTTGTTTGTTTATTGTGTCTCCGTGTAGGATGTGAGCTCCTTAAGAACGGGGTCTGCCTTTTACCTTTCTTTGTATCCCCAGTACTTAGCACAGTGCCTAACCCACAGTCGGTGTTATGACCTTACTGGCACACAAAAAGAAATGCATACTGTCTCATTGACTATATGAATATAACAAAATATTACTATACTCTGAATGTGAAGAATTCAAAAAAGCATGAGAAGACTTGAATGAACTGAGGCACAACGAAGTAACAAGAAAACCCAATATGCACAATTATTGCAACGGTGTTATGGAAAGAACAGTAACAACAATAACAAAAACCACATACATACAAAACTGAATGTTGTGTAATTCTAATGACCAGCTTAGCTCCAAGGAAGAGCTGAGAAAATGGACTTCCCTCCTCTTTACAGAGGCAGAGTACTATGGGTGTGAAATATTGCATATGCTGTCAGATGCAACTGATGCATAGGTTAGTTTCACTGAATTATTTTTCCTCTTTGTAAAAATAAAAATTCTTTGTTATAAGGAATGTCTTTCTGAATAAGAAAATGGAGAGACTTTCAGAAATTGAAATGATATACAAACAAAAGATAGTAATATTTTGATTTGAAATGTTTGCATTGCTGTGGACATTGCTATGCTCTCTCAGTTTGATGGATTTTATTTCAGTCTTTTGTTCTATGGGAAATAGAGCCTTGGTCTACTTCTAACAGGGACTAGATAATTCATTCTCAATTTAAAAAACAAAACTATATACCAATTAAATGTCAAGAAAAACAAACTAGAGGATGAAGTCATTCCATTCTTGTTTCATCCCCCACCATTTAACAAGGTAGAATCAAATCAATCAACAAATAAAGAAATGACCTGTCCCTGTTCAGTATTCTCCTCTAGGTAGGTCTGCCTGACAGTACTGTATTTCTAGTTTTCTTCCTTTTGACCTGCCTACCTGTCTGAAAAAAAATGTTTTTGTAGTCAGTGTGGATTCAATTCTAGTTTTTATAGTTTCATTTTGCATTACTTCATGTGGGTGTGTAAGGTTAATGGGGAGTAAGATCTTTGCCTGCCCTCAACAGGCCTCATGTGGAGCCTATTAACGGAAATTTGCTTACTTGTAGAAAGGCTTACACACTTTTTGTTAATTTCAAATTAGGCATTGAACCTGAAGAGTATGTATGCTGAGAGGTGAGCTTTTGCTGTGGGGGCTTGCTTATGAAAATGATGTTGTGATTCCCTGGTTGAGACTCTGAGTGGCCATATGTTCAGAACCCTCTGACTCTTCAGAGGTAAAGGCTCTCTTGATTCAGTGGTGGATGTAAAGCTTCGATTCAGGCAGTAGAGCCCTGTCTGTTGGTCTTTATTTCTCTTTGTATTTTTCTATGTAATTAAAGAACATCATTGAACCCTTTTAAGTTGCTTTCCTTAGTAAAGCAGATCCAAGAACCTGCACTAGCAACCATCCTGCTAGTGTGGTTGCCAGTACAGAGTGCTAAGTCTTTTACCTTCAGCCAAATCATTGTTGACTCAGGGCTTATTTCATGCTGAGTTGATTAATTCTCAGAAAGTCTTTGGTCCTAGACTGGTGTTAATGATGTAGTAATAGGAGGTAGAAGGACAGTTGTCCAGTTACTTGGCCCTGATGTTTTGTCTTTTCTAGATACAATATCATGTCATCTGCAGCTAGTTATATTTCAACTTCTTTATTGACCATGTGCATTTCTTTGCTTTCTTTTTCATACCTTACTGCTGTTGCTAGGATTTCCATCACTATAGAATGTCAAGATGGTGTGGTTTTTCTTTGTAAATTTTGCCACATATATTTAGGCACATATATTATAGACTGATACCTTTAATATGGATAGAACTTTTTAACAAAATAGATTGTCTTTATTTCTTTAGCTACGTTTTTGGTTAGAATTCTCTTTACTATCATTAGCACTACTTTGTTTTTCATGATTTGACAACTGAGTAGTAAAATTTATAGCCCTCTTTCTATTTTCAATATAGTTAGACCTTACTGAATTAAATTTGTTTCTTGTAAGTAGAATAGAGCTGCTTTTTAATTTTTTTAGTCCATTCGTTTAATCTACTTTTTAATCCATTTAATCCATGACTCTTGCATTTTATTTGGCAATTATTGAACTTTATTTCTATATAGTGGTACAAAGGCCTCAGGATTGTCTTGGTACTGCCACCTCAGTGGGATATGTGCAAACTACTAGGGTGAGCACGTGATTCCATCTTGTTTTTGTTTAGTCCTTTCAGTTATGTCCAGCTCTCCCTGGCTCCATTTGGAGTTTCCTTGGCAAAGATACTGGAGCAGTTTGTTCTTTCCTTCTAGAAGTCATTTTACAGGTGAGGAACTGAGGAAACAGGGTTAAGTGACTTGCCAAGATAGGATTTGAACCCATGTCCTCTTATGCCAGAACTGATGCCTCAAATAAGGAAAAGCGTCAGAGAGAAAGTAAATTTCAGGCAGAAGGGATGGGAGGGGTTGATGGAGGAGGGCGCAGAGCTATACTTTTACTACCACTTCCAGCTGTTTGCAGTGTTAGTTTTATTACCAGTCTTCTGCTTTCTGAGTCAAGCCTTTGAGAAGACTGGGCTAAGCTAGGCCACTTTGACTGAATGGCTAGGGAGAAAAACTGGCCACAGAAGATATTCCAGGAAGGGCAGAGCTGAGATGCCTTAGAGGATGGGTAAGAATTTTGCTTAAGCCAACCTCAAGGTTCAAGGATACTTTCTTCAGAATTGGGATTTCTTCCTCCCCCACCTCTCTATGGCTCTTATGTGACTGGACCCAAACTTACATGAGACATCTCATCCACTGAATCATTTTATTCTCTATTCAGAAGTGGACAAAAAGACATCACAGCTTGCAAAATGATTTGAGGACCTATCCACAAAGAAGGATATATTTGAAAGCGCTAGTATAGTAAATGGATTTTCAAATGTATGTCATAAACTAAGGAGGACCTGAAAGGTTTCCTAGGCCATTTAGTGCTGGAAGAATGGGTGAAAACTGTGTCAAAGAAGGTATTATAAATCATTGCTTCTACTTTGGGTTCTGAAAAAGGTGTGAGTCTTATCTTTAACACAATGTATTAAGTGATAAAAAATGAGAGTGGACTTGGAGTAAGAAATATTGGTTGTGAGTACAGTCTCTAGCACAGAGGAATCCCAGCCTAGTAGACAAAGTGATGGACCTAGAATCAAGAAGGCATAATTTCAAAACTTGCCTCTAACCGGTAGATGACTTTGCTCCTGCTGATTGACAACATGCTGTGTGTCTCTGTTACTACTGCTAATACCTACTGTGCGATGCTGGACAAGTTTTAAAGACTCACTTTTCTTACCTAGAGAATGAGGGTTTGGGGCTCAATGATTTTCAAGGTTCTATCTACCTCTATGATCCAATTGGTAAATTATGTAGTAAAAGTCATTGGACCTCTGAAAACATGGTTCTCTCATTAGTACAAAGGGGATAATAATCCTTGTATTATTCACCTTACAAGGCAACTGTGATAACACATGTCTAAGTGATTTGCAACTGTAAAATCCTGTGTAAAAGTTAGCTATTGCCACTGCCACACCATCCAACTAAAACTAGTGTCAGTATCAATTTCTTTGGGGCCAATATCTAATATGATAGATGCCTCAAAAAGATATCCTTTAGAACATGCTATTATTTAATCCATTTCCAAAGTACTTGCTACATGCTTATGAAAGTTTATATTACTTAGAATGGTAGCTCTTTGAGGGTGGGATTGTTTCATTTTTGTTTTGGCAATCCCAATGCCTAGCACAGTATCTTGCAAATAGTAGGCACTCAATAAATGCTTGTATGATATTAGATGTAAGCTCAGTTATTTCTTCTCCTAAGTGGGGAACGTATGAGTAGATGCACAGAGATGGGAATGAGTTACTAGTGTCCACTTCTTTGAGGGGAGTAGGGAAGAAGCAGGAGAGAAGGCATGATGTAAAGTGGACTCCATCTATTGTGGAGAGCTAGATGAAGACATCAGCTCTATGAAGTCATAGGATCCTAGAATTTCAGAGTCATCCAGTCCAAATCATCTCTTCCCTAGGGTTCTGTGAATGCTCATTTCCCCTCCTACTCCTCAAGTTACTGTCACTTTCCAAAAGCTCAGATCCCATTAGGTCCTGGCCCTTCAGCTATTTTGATACCATTCATGTTTTAACCAACTTGCTTTTGAATGCCAAAGGAAAGTGGTGGGAGAAATGTGAGTTCATCATGACCTCAAAACGCACCACTTATTTATTTATCTACTTATTTAGTAGCCTGTCATTCTCCCCATTGTTCATAAAATATTTCTATGTTGTCACCTAGAATGAAGGTACTTAATCGTGGTGAACTATAGTTGCTTCTTCCCAAGGCTATCATCCTGTTTTCTAGCCTCTTCCCCACCTCTCCACCATCTCTTCCCATCTATATTTTTTTCAAGGGAGTCCCAGACAGATGGATGACTCTGCTCCTCCTTACTGACAACATATTATGTGTCTCCACCACAGAACTGCTCATATGTCACCTGCTTCTGGATGTATTGAATTAATCCAAATAAATGAAGGGATTCTAGGTTAGTGATGGGTCACAGAGTCAATGACTCCTATCACATCATTGCTTGCTGTCCCTCAGTAATTCAGTACATGATTTACTTCCAGGGAATTGGATTTTTCGAATCTTAAATATTCTTTTTCTTTTGGGAAAGGTCAAGAGTTGACACATGAACAAAACTTAGGTGTGAGTCAGGGGTAGCTCTGGTTAAGATTTACTCCAACTATCCAGTAATATATGAATCTAATGTACATTTTGTCAGGCAAACTGCTCACATGGTGTTATTTGCTCTTCAAAGGCAAGTAATTTACCCACAATACTTCAAAGCCATTCCATGCTGGGCCATTTCTTTCCTTGTGTCCTTCTCTCCTTTCCCCCAAGTGAAGATTCATTTCCCACATAATTCAGTTTCTCTATTTAATCACATGCTGTTTCCTTTTGATTCATGCTTCAATATTTCAAGGACTTATGATTTCTTCACTGTGAATAATCTTTCCACAGATGCAGATTGTGATCCCTCAGGCCTGGCTAAAAGCTTAGTGACTTGCTATGGTCCAAATAATTGATGCCTTACTTGGTGACCAACCTTCTGCTGATGAGCCTCTATCAACTTAGCTCAGTTCTTTCTTGGACAGCAAGCACTCCATTTATCATTGTGGTTAATAATAGAAGTCTTTCCAACTTTATAGAGCCTGCAAGAGTTTGTTCTCTGCTGTCTGCTGGTATACTATTTGAGAATCCAGGTTCTTCACTACTGTGGCATCAAAGAAAGATTCAATTTATACATTTAAGAAAAAAAAAGTGTCCTAAAAATAATCTTGTAAGCAAGTAAGAGAGGAAGCCATTTACTTCTCATCAGTTTTATGGAAACCACAAGAAGGGGGTGGAACATAGTAAGAGCCTACAGATGACACAACTATCTGAAAAATGGTAGACTTTGAGCTCTGCCATTACTACTGGATTCATTTTTAAAGCTTTATTTTCAAAGGATTATAAAACTATACGGAAAGTCAACAGAAAGGGCAGACTCTCAATAAGCAGTCAAATTTCTTGCCTTTGTAAACTCCAAGGTAGCCTGGAGGTAGTAGGGGGCAGTAAGAAGCAAACTCCCCCCAGCCTTGGAGATTTTCCACCAACTTTTGATGACTAGATTCTGCTCCTAACTTTGATACTACGTAACTAGGTGACCTTGGAAAAATCACATGAATCTTCTGGACCTCGGTTTCCTCAGCTCTAAAATGAAGTTCTGGGCCTAGGTAAGAAATCACCTGTGTGTAACATTTTAAGGGCCACAGAACACTTTCCTCACAACAACCTGGTGAAGAAAGCAGTACAAACATTATCATTCCCAATTTATAGGCAAGAAACACGAAGCTCAGAGAGGTATTAGTAATGGTAAAAATGAAAGATCATATGAATAGAGTACTTTAAATTTACAAAGTGCTTTCATCAGCATAGCCCTGTGTAGCAGGCAGTATGGGCAGGGTTGTCAGTATATTAGAGTTAAGGAAGCAGAGGCCCAAAGACGTTAATAAGAATAATTGCTTACATTTCTAAGGTGCTTTAAAGTTTGTGAAAGTTTTTACCAACATTATCTCATTTGAGTTTCACAACAACTCTATGAGGTAGTGTTATTATCATCCCCATTTTAAAGTTGAGGAACCTGAGACCAAGAGAAGTTGTAACCTGCCTGATGTTATATAGCAAGTAAGAGTCAGAGCCAGAAGTCAGACAGGCATTCTGGCACTATCTTGAACTCTTTCCACAACACTAAACTCCTTCTCCCTTCAGGGTCCTTTTAGAAACAAAATTGTTTTTAACCAAATAACCATTCCAGTAGAATTATAAACTATCCTGCCTCCATTTCTCCTACCCTTCATTGGTGTGGTCCCTGTGGGGTCAGCCTTAGTGATTCATTGATATTTGACATTTTGTTGACAGTGCCTAATTCCAAAGATCACTAAAAAAAAGGCCAACTGGACTTTTAGCCTCTGCAAATGTGAAACATTGCACCTTTGAAACTCGAATCTCCTGAAAAACTTCAGTATGTGTGCTTTGATTTTTCCCCTTCTGCAAGTTAATAGGTTTAGGTCTTCATTTTCTTTTTATAGGGGGGAAGGCAGGGCAATTGGGGTTAAGTGACTTACCCAAGGTCACATAGCTACTAAGTGTGTCAAGTGTCTGAGGCCCAATTTGAACTCAGGTCCTCCTGACTCCAGGGTCGGTTCTCTACTCACTGCACCAACTAGCTGCCCCTAGACCTTCATTTTCTAAGGAGTTTAATATGCTGCTATCAGAACCATTATATGAAAAGGATAAGATTTATTTAATAGGTATATACCAACCTATGTTATTTTAAAACCTGCCATATTTTTGGGCAGGTCATTTAAAGTTCATGAGTTTTCTCATCTGTAAAATGAGGGGCTTGGACTTAATTGTATCTAAGTTCCCTTCCAGTTCTAAATTTATTTTTCTATGTGAATTGTGGTACGTATTTTCATTTTTAGTGTGTGTGTTTGTGTGTGTGTGTGTATGTATGTGTGTGTGTGTTTGTGTGTGCGTGTGTTTGAGAGAGAGAGAGGGACAGAGAGAGAGATGGATGGACAGAAATATAGAGACAGATACACAGAGAGTACACGTGTACAGACAGGCAATGACATTTTTTGGTTCTTCCATTTCTTCCTGAGGTGCTACTATATTTTTTCTGTCACTGAGCAAGGGCAAATGACAATTTGGTGAATAATGGCAGATCAGATTTGAGGAGATATCTTTCTTCCTTTGCTCAGAGAGATGAGTGAAATTATATTTCGATTCCCCTTCTTTGTTTTAATATTCATATTACATGTTAAAATATCTTCTTAATCCGTTTTGTTATATTTTATCTTTTTGAAAAATCACTTCCTAATTACCTTTTGGTCTAGTCTTATACTTTTATTCATATAGTGAAATCCCAAAGATGAAAATCTGTTTAGAAATCCTGATCAATAATTGTCTGTAGCTTACAGTCTTAGAGGAGGGTTCACTGAGCACAGTGGTACATGCCTGTAATCCCTGCTACTGGGGAGGCTGAGGCTGGTGAATGGCATAAGCTTGGAAGTTCTGAGCTACAATAGAGCTAAAGCCCAGTAAGTATCTGCACTGTCTGGCACCAATATGGTGAGCTTGTGAGGGGTGACTAGGGGCCCTAACCAGAGGCAAATCAGCCCAGACTTTGGTGTGTTGGCTTTGATTTTTCCTCTTCCTCAAGTTAGTAAATTTAGGCCTTCATTTTCTAAAGAGCTTTGATATGCTATTACTGAGGCCATTATATGAAAAGGATGAGATTTCTTTAATTGGTAAAGGTTTCTACCAACCTATGTCATTTTAAAATATGGGCAAACCAGGTCAGAAATAGGATGGGTCAAAGTTTCTGTGCCAATCAACAATGGGATCCGATCTGTGAGTGATCATGGTACTTCTAGGCTAGGCGAGACAAGGAGACTTAGTTTAAAAAAAAGATGGGGTATTTTATAGGCTTCACCAAAGAAGTCCATGACCCCGAAACACTAAGAACTCCAGTCTTAGAGTGTTGCCTGGGGCCCTGAGAGCTCAAATGATTTGCCCAATATGTCACAGGCAGGATTTGAACCCAATGCTTCCAAGGTCTGCTCCACATCCAGCATGCCATACTCCCTTTCTGCAACCTTCCTGAGGCATGATAATGCCAATTTCAGATAACACATTTTTTTTTGCACAGTTTCACACTAGTTATTTTGCTTCATGATTTCTTATTGGATGATTGATTATAAAGGGAAAGAAAGGGACAGATTTAGTAGTGAAGCAAATGTGAATTCCATTAAGTGCACTCAACAATAACTTAGTATAACCCTCTGATCCAACGTTTGTTTGAAGGCCTCTCAATATTCAATGTTGAAACTATTCCCAAGCTGTCATAGTTTTAATAGGAGGGGAAAAAAAGTATCATAGGTGTCATTTCTCATAGAAAAAAATCTACTATAAAACAAACCAATGTGTGAGTTTCCCTCCTGGAGCACTGAGAACAATTTCCTAGCCTGCTGAAAATCTGTCTTATCCACAGGAAAGCCTTTCCATATAGCTCTGGAGATACTGCCAAGGCCAATTAGACAACAGTTTCACTTACATCCCATGCTCCAAAAAATTATATGACCTGCGTTCTAGTCCTAACCTGGTCTCTAACCCTATAACATTAAACCGTTCTCTGAAATTCTTTGGTCCTTGATTTTCTAAGTTGTAAAATGTGGCAGCATATGATGGCAGGAAGAAGCCTGGCTTTGGAATTCAGAGGACCTGAGTTCACATACTGACTCTGCCATTTGCTTCTTGTGTGACCTTGAAGAAGGCACTTTACTGCCCTGGGTCTCAGTTTCCTGACATGTAACAAGAGGGGGTGGGACTGGAAGGCCTTTGTGGTACCTTCCAGTTTGAGATCTTTTGATTCCATGTGATCTTATGAAATTGATTGCTCCAGAAGGGATGGATAGAAATGGAAACTTGGGCTTTTTGAAAGGATCAAGGGGACGAGAATTAACCAAAATAGATTCCATCTATTAATACCTCCCTTACGCCAAGTGTCAGGAAATGGCAGAAACATAAGAAGGTGGAAATGCATTAATATCAAAGGAGTAGAAACTATGAGGCAAACAGGATATAGCAGGGTTGGGGAACCTGTGACCTTGAGGCCACATGTGGTCCTCTAGGTCCTTAAGCGTGGCCTTTTGACTGAACCTAGTTTTTTTGCCTTGAGGCCACAGGTTCCTGGAAGGGTTATTCCAGAAGTGGGGAGCTATATGATTAAAGTTATGAAAGTATGGGAGGTTGTCAAGTATATGAAGGAAAAAAAAAGAATGAAACAGGTTAAAGCAAGACAATGTAAACTTGAAAGTACTGCAAATGAACATTCCGTTTGGTCTGGGGCACTGTGTCTCAGCTGACCTATATGTCTGCTTCTTCAGCTGTGATAAGGTGATTTACTGTAAGACATGGATGTGAATCGCAGAGGAAGTGAAAGCTTTGTGACCCACATTGCTGGAGGGAAGACCCTTCTCACTGGTGACATCACCGAATCAGTGAAGCATCAAAACAAGAAGCTGCTGAGGACTAGTTCTGTGAATGTGCAGCCCTATTCAAATACAAAGAGCTACTGGCTTGTTTGGAAGGTTAAGCTCTGGCATTTCTCCTCTTGTGAGGGATGAGGCTTATCTTTGTGGATACAAGTCTGAAAGTTTTGCTTATAGAGGGAATCTTCCCCTATCTTCCCTCAGCCTAAATTCCACTCTTCACCTGAGGTTGCTTCCCAGATTCACAGAATGACAATTTCAAGGAGAGAATAAACCTCATTGGCCATCTAGTTCCACCCTTACTGGAAAAAAAAATGCCACTGTAATACCTGTGGCAAATGGTCATTCAGTTGTTGCATGGTTATCTCAAATCTCTGGGAAACTACCACCTCTGGAGTTAGCCCATTGTACATTTACACTAATTGTAAGGATTTTTCCCCGTTATATAAATCCTAAATTTGTCTCTACTGCTTTTATCTATTGTTTTGGTGCTGCCCTCTGGGACCAAACAACACAAACCTAGTCTCTCCTCCATGTAATAGCACTTCAAATACTTCAAGGCAACTAGCCTGTCCCACTCTCCCCAGCTGCCTCCTGCACTCAATACCAGGAGAACATCCCTTGTTGTCCCTTCAAACTGGTGTGGTTTGGATTCAAAATTCTTCACTATTTTGGTAGTCCTATTCTGGCCATTGTTCAACTTTCCAATGTCATTTCTAATATCTTCAAGATTGAACATGATACTCCACATGTAGTCTGACCATGGAACAATCATCACCTTATTCCTGGAAGTCATACTTCTCTAAAGGTAGCCCAAGTTTGCATTAACATTTTTTTCTATCATTATCAAACTAATTTCATGCTTGCCAGTATGGTTAGATCCCCAAAACTTTTTGGCTGAATAGCTAACTAATCATGCCTCCTTCATCTTGAGCTAATGAAATCTATTTATTGAACCCAAGGCTTAAGACTTTACAGTTTTCCCTCATTAAACTTTATATCATTTGATTCGGCCCAGTGCACTAGCCTGTTCAGATCTTTTCTTTTTTTTTTCTGAATCCTGACTTTGTCATAGTGTGATGTCTCTGTCTCCCAGCTTTCTGTCATCTACCAATTTGATAAGGTTGTCATCTATATTTTTAACTAAATCACTAGTAATGTTGAGCAATACAAGGCCAAGTAATCAATGTGAGTATAAGTTAGTATAATGTGTGAGTAATGAGTATAAGTGAGTATAAATGATTATACACACATATACATATATAATCTATATGTGGATAGTTTCATTTCATAATTTTCCTACCAGCTATGATGAAATAATAAATATTTTATGTAATTATAATCTATACATATTTATAACTATAAAATAAGATATTAATGTCATTTTTTATTTTACCTGAATACAAATACAGAATAGAGAGAAGAAACATAAACATATCATAAACTTAATATTGAAACTTAAATACAAAGTAAGAAAATAAAAAAAAAGCATGTCATGTGCATAGCAGAACATAAGGACTCAAAATATATATGTAACAATAAATTTTCATTTCAAGAAAGCCTGTATGATAAATAGTACACCTTGTGTTGAGAATTGTCCATCTTTACTTTGCTTCCTTGTGTTTTCTTTTGTTCTCTACTATACACTTTTGAGCTTTGTTCTTTTTTTCCCATCCCCTTGCCCCTCAGAAGGCTACAATATAATTTAGACATGTTTTTTCAGTATATACATATACATACACATATACATATGTACACACATATATAGACATATATTTTCCCAAACATACTCTACTCCTGCTCATTGTTTTTATGTTTCTACATATCCCTTGTTTCCTATCCCTCCTGCCTTCTCTACTTTACTTCTACCCACTACCTTACCCTCTTATTACTTGCCTTCCCCCCTCCAAGGATCCCTCCCCTAACCTCCCATGCCCATTAATCTAAACACCCTGCTATACCCCCCTTTTACCTATTCCCTCATTCTCCTCTCTAAAGATCCCTCCCTTTTCCTCTCCCCTGTCTCTATGCCCCTACATTATATTTCTTCTAAATTTAGAAGACTTTTATTCTCTTCTAAATATATATGTATTATTCCCTCTTAACCCCATTCCCAGTGAAAGTAGTTTACTAGAACTACCAGCCCTCCTCTCCCATCTAATTCTTCTGTATCCTTTCTTCCTCTTGCACCTCATTTGTATAAAATAGTTACTCTTTTTAGCTGTTCCTAAATGGTTTTACTTTTTAAATTCATATCATAGTCAGGTTTACTCCAATCTTTCTTATGAGCTCACCAATTATTAATAAGAATCTTAGACATACATTTTACATTATATAAAAGGTAAACAGTCTGTCCTCATGAATCCCTTATAATTGGTCTTTGGTATATACCTTATATTTCTCTTGGTTCTTGTATGTCAAATCTTCTATTAAGTTGAGGATTTTTTATGCAAAGTCTTGAAAGTCTGAGAGTTTACCAAATGTCCATTTTTTCATTCAAAATAATATTTAACTTTGCAGGGTATGATATTTTTGGCTGGAGCCCCAGGTCTTTTGCTCGTCGATATATTGTGTTCCAAGGTCTGTGGTCCTTTAATGTCTCTGCTGCTAGGTCTTGTGTAATTCTGATTGTGGAACCCTCATATTTAAATTGTTTTAATTTTGATGCTTTTAATATTTTATGCCTGAGGTGAGGGTTTGGGAACTTTACTACGATAGTCCTATGAGTTTTCCTCATAGGATCTCTTTTAGGTCGTGTTTGATAGATTTTTTTTTCTATTTCTACTTCCCCGCCTTGTTCTAATGCTTCAGGAAAATTTTCTTTAATTATTTCTTGTATTATTTTATAAAGATTTTTTTGATCATAACTTTCAGCTAGTCCAATTATTTTTATATTTTCTCTTCTTGATCTATTCTCCAAATCTGTTTTTCTTATGAGATGTTTCACTTTCTCTTCTAGTTTTTCATTATTAATGTTTTGTTTAATTATTTCTTAATAGATTATAATTTTGCTGGCTTCGCTTTGACCAATTCTAATTTTCAAGGTGTCATTTTCCTCCTTAAGATTCTGGATCTCCTTTTCTAATTGGTTAACTTTCCTTTCACAACCTTCTTGTTTTTCTTGAATTATTCTTTTTTTTTTTTTTCCTCCATCTCTGTTTAAGATCTTCTATAAATTCTTTTTGACAGGTGACTATTTGATGTTATTCTTTGGGGGTTTCTTTACTTCAATATCCTCCTCTGAAGGTGAACCCCAGTCATCTCTATTCCAATAATAGGTTTCTGTGGTTGGATTCTTTCTCCTTTGCCTGTTCATTTGTTGTGGTAGTAGCTTGATTTTTGTAATCACCTCTAGCCCTAGGGAAGGGCAATTTTATGTGGCCCACCTGTGGGTTTTAATTTTCATGAGCAAAAAAATAAAATAATAATTTGCATGGAATGCATATTAGATTTTTAAATTCCATCACTAGTAAATAATCTCTTTGATGTTAATTTTCTTTGGTGTTTTTAAGCAGTATTATGGACGGAATAAATCACACAGAATTTTCAATCCATCTGTGGGATGCATTCAGTCTGTAAGATGCAGACTAGTCAGTATACACCTACCTTTATACTGCTGTGTTGTTGCTCTGTTGTTTTGTGTTTGCTTTCAGGTTTTGTGCCTTTTCCTATCATACTGATGACACGGGTACCCTACTTTCTGTTAGCATACTGTATTTTTATTCTGGGCATGGCCCTCCAATAATTATTTTATTTGAATGTGGCCCTAAAATGACCTAAGGTTGGACAGCCCTGCCTTAGGGTATAAGAAATGATACCTCTTGCCCCAGATCTTTAGTTCTCCCCTCTAGCCTGGAACCAAAGCCAAACCTCCAACCTCCTGTAAATGTCCACAGTCAGGGGCTTTAGGCCCCACTGCTACTGCACTCACCTGGCATGTACTGGTTCCTTCTCACCCCTGTCCCTCTTTGAAGCACAGCTTGGTCTGGCATTCCTCTTCACCAGAGATTCCCTCAGTCTTCCTGGGCTCAAAGGCCCAACTCCCCTCACTATCCAGGGTGAAAACTTCCTGTGGCTGAGGCCTACGCAGCCTCTCAAACTACCTAACCCCAGGGCTTGCCACTAGTTATTTAAGGAGCTTGACACTTGTTGTTAAAAGGGAACCTAGGGGCAGCTAGGTGGCACAGTGAGTAGAGCACTGCTGGGAGTCAGGAGGACCTGAGTTCAAATCTGGCCTCAGACACTTGACACGTGTACTAGCTGTGTGACCTTGGGCAAGTCACTTAACCCCAATTGCCCTGCCAGAAAACCAAAAAAACAAAACAAAGATATACTCATTTGATACTTACATGCAGAAGAATGATGGTAGGAAAAAAAAATATATATATATATATATATATATATATATATATATATATATATATATATATATATATATATATATACATATATATATTAAAAGAAAGGGAACCTAGCCTGGAGGTGTTTACTCTTCTAAGGGACCAAACTTCCTCCTGGGATTTTTCTTCCAATCTTCTCAAATTGTCCCAGGGAGACCCTGGGTGTGCCCCTACTCTTCTTTGTCTCCACCCATACTTTGTTTGCCCTAAAGCGGTATTTTAACTCTTTTGTTGAGGAAAATCTTGAGAGCTTGGAATTTTCTGACCTACTCTGCCATCTTCCCAGAATCCTCTCCCTTTTATGCTAATTTTTCACAGTCTCATTTTATCTTCCAAATGTTAATGAGACAATACTGACCATTATTATCCATATTCGTCCTCAGTAACATGGCCCTGTAGTCTAAATTAGTTTTGACTTTGGCTATCCTGTCTCTCTACTTAGCAAAAATATCAGGCATTTGCTACCATGGTGAGCTTTGAACTTCTTGCCAACTTCTTGGCACATGAATTGCCAGAGCTAGCTCAGTGTTGGCGGGCTCTAAAGGAAAGTGTGGGAGAGAAGAGGAATTAGATTGACTACCAAACTGAAGGTCTACAAGGCTTTTGTGCTGACATCATTGTTGTATGCCCATGAAACCTGGACGGTCAACCAGCATTGTGCCAAGAAACTGAATTGCTTCCATCTGAATTGTCTTAGGAAGATTCTGAAGATCACCTGGCAAGATAAGGTACTGGACACTAAGGTCATTTCTTGTGCCAATTTCCTAAATATAAATGCTCACACTAAAAACATGAAGAAAGCACATTTATTGTGGTAAATTTAACAATCAGCTTTCTGGAAAAAAAGTAGTTTGACTCCAACATGATGATGCCATATTCTTTCTCCTTGAGAATAAAGGACAACAGCCAGCCAGGAAATTACAAAGGCTATAAATTAGGAGTTGATTTATTGTTTTGTTTATTGTCTAGACCAGAGATCTGCAAACCACTTTCTGTGGGCTGTACAAAAACAAGATAATGGCTAGATTTGACCCTTGAGCTGAAGTTTGCCCACGGTCTAGAAAGAAAGTGATAGAGAAAATATTAATAATGTAGATTAAACTTTAAAAAATGTGTCATGTGTACTTTTTTCTGGAAAGCTGATTGCTAAATTTATCAGCATACTTGTGACTTAATCTTGTTATCACTTTAATTTCCCTCCATGTACATACTAAAGATGAAAATGCAGATCCCACTGATACAGACTATTTCTCCAAATTTCAATAACTTATCTACTATACAATAACCTTGAATGTCTTTAAAATCATGACTTTTCAAATCAAAATGTTTTTCTATAGGGAAATGTAGGAGGCATCCTTTCTACTCCCCTTACCAATTATGTTTTGTGATTTCAACCATTTTACATGCACTTTTATGTTACATAGTGTACATGCTGTGATTTTTGCCAGCTTTTGTAGTAAGATTCCTGCCAAAATATTGTGATCGGTGATTAATATCAGTAGTTTGAAAACATTGCTTACTGCTCCATTGCAGGAAGTAATCTTTCTCTTCTCTGAATTTCTGTTGGATTTTGTCCATCTCTCCTTACTGCATTTTCAGATTCTATTTTGGTTATAGTTTTTTGTTTGCATGTATTCTTTCATTTATTAAACTGGGAACTCTCTGAAGTCAAGAAAAACATGTTTTCGAGAAAGCACTGACAAGAGCTATTTGTATATTAAAACCTCCCAACAAAGACTTGCTGAATGAATTTTCTCTAATTTCTATTAACTTCCTTCTCTCTTGTCAAAAACAATTGTTAGAGTCCTGCTTGTTTCATCCTGCTACCCATTTCACTTTCCCCTAAAATCTTATTGAAAACAGAAACCAACCAATCACTGAACAAACATTTATTGAGTTGTGCTAGGTAACTGTACTAGGCATTGGAGGTACAAAACAAAACAAAACCAAACAAAATGAAAGAGTGCCTGTCTTCAGGGAGTTTGTGTATAGCAAGGGAAGAAAGCATATGCTCACCTAAGTACATACAAAATAAATACAAGTGTTAGGTACACTTCCTTTTTAAAATAGATGAAATAGTTTCATGGTGAAAGGGATAGAAAAAGCATTTTTGGTGCAAAGGGAAACATATTAACTGTCAACGAATGTAAGATATTTCTATTGTTATAGCTAAAAATTTTGATACTTAGAAGGACTAGGAAAAGAAGCTTGTGTTAATGAAAGCTATATACACACACAGCTTTCTTATGGCATGTAAGCAATTTGAGACAAAAAATTAACTGTTGTGCAAATATAAAGTCTTAACTCACCCTGTAAAAGATGATGAATGATACTTCATGTGTGAGAGTAGTTTTCATTTAAAAGAGATGAAGAAAAAAGTTTTATTTATTAAAATCTGAATATTGAATCTAAATAAACAGTTTCTAGGACACCAAAGAAATGTGAGGAACATGTTGAAAATTTCAGCAGATTATGGTACCTCAACTCATTTGCATTTAACCGTTTTATGACTAGAGAGTATAAAACTATAAATATTACAAATCAAATAAATATATGAGCACCAAGGTGTGATTAAAAAGAAATATTGATTTGATGGGGAGAAACTTGGGAATTTGTGATGTTTTGCACAAAAGACCAATTAATCACTGAGTGTCAGGAGGCACTCATTTAAGCGATTGAATGTATAGGAACCTGGCTTAGGTCGTGAGACAAGAACTTGACTCAGAAGCCTGAGGAAAAGAATGAAAACCTGAAGGCTGAAAAGCTATTTTATCTGTATTATGGCAGTTTGAAGCAGACAGTTGACAGAAGGCTTCAGATAAGCGCTTCCTGATTGATGGAGAGAATTCTCTTTATTAGTCAAGCACTTCCGTGGCAAGTTTTGATTTTTAAAACCCCACCTAGAGTTGGAGAAAGGCAAAGCTTGTGTCATAGGAATGTGCCAGTTAACTCAAGCTTCATCACTTCCACCAGTATCCTGGTCCATAACAGAAAATGTGACCAAGGTTTACATATGAATTGTGATATAGTTATTATTTATGTATTTGTTTCAATATGTGAGCATTTATTGCATTATTTCCTTTGCTTTTTTGTTAAGTAGTTATAATATGAAAATGTAATTGTTTTGAATTATCTAAAAGTGTTATTATTATTATTAATAATAATTGCTTATGTTAATATCTTGCATCATATGGGCTTGTTACTTTGTGAATGGCTGTCTCACCCTGGACTTGAGAGCAAGACTGGTAAACAGGGAAACTATATTTCTCTTCATTGGGGTTACCTATAGAACACTGAGAGAGTTTGAATGCAACCATGTAAAAGTGGTCTATCTCTGGGAATCTGAGTAAGGGACAATATACTGGGTGACATTGGTGGGTATCTATTCTACAACATGTCATTCCATACAACACCACACCCATTACACAGTATATTTTTGGGAAGGTGAGGCAGGGGAGAATGGGAAAATGTACAAGCAATTGGGGTGGGGGAGACCAGGAAATGATTTGTATAGGACATTTGAGCTTAGCTTTGAAGGAAACTAGGCATCCTAAGAGGCAGAGGTGAGGAGACAGTGTGCTCCAGGGATGGAAGACATGTTGTACAAACATGTGGTGAGATGAGGTGGAATGTTGTATGCAAAGAACTACAAGAAAGGAAATCTGAAGATCTCATGGGAAGGGGAACATTTTGTCTTCTGGGTCAGTCCATGCTGCTCTTGGAGAACTATAATTTTTAGGAAGATTTTCCTTACCTGAAGCTTAAATCTTATTCTGCAACTTGCATCTATTGTTGTTGATTCTAACTTCGGGGCCAAGCAGAGTGAGTGTAATATTTGGCTGGATCAAAGAATGTGTGAAGAAGAGCAATGTATAATAAAGCTAGAAATCCAAGTTAGAGCTAGACTATGAAAGCCTTTTCATGCCAAGACAATGTTCAAAAATCAGATAGAACTTAGTAGATTGAGGAGTTTAAGAAGTGAACTTTGTGAGGAAACTATTAAAGACAGGTCTGATGGCCTTAATTCTGATTACCATTTGTTCCTTCAATCTTAGATAGCTATCTTGTCACTAACCCTTTTTCTTGCTCTCTTTTTGTACTTTTGAAACATATCTGTTATCATCTGAAGCTTCTTTTTCTCTGTTTTCTTAATGAGGCTTTCTTTAGCCCAACATCCCTTTCTGTCCTCTTCTTAGTTCATGTCTTCATTTTTACTTGACCTGCCCTTTCTCTTAAACTTGGCTCTGTCTGGTCAAATTTCTCATTTGACTTCGGATTTTTTGCCATTTCTGCTACAGTTTCATCTTCTTTATTTTTCTGTCTGTGAAAAGTTCTATTAAGAACTTTCACAATTGGTACTATCTACTTTGCTTATTAAAATTTGTGGCTTTCCTCTTCTTGAGAACTTCCTTTATTTAACATTTTAACATGTCTCATTAGTACAACCTCTTGAAAGGGGAGCTGGGTTTCCTTCCCTTTGATTATTACTCTTATCCTCTTTCAAAGTTCTTCCTGTTCTAGTAGGGATTGGCTCATTCTCCATGTCTGCCAAATCCCGCAGTTTTTGAGTAACAAGTGTTCAGCTGTTTTAGTAGTATGATGAGAAAAAAAAATGTTACAAATACTTCAGGGATATGTCATTTTGTTGGATTAACCACATCAATGAAATAACAAATCCTGGAAGTACTGTCATAGATATCTTCATTTAAAGACATAAATATTAATATTTGAAGTACAGTGAACTACCATGTAGCACCCCAAGGAGGTGAACAAAGACCTTTAGGATTGTGTGAAGTACTTAGTGGTGAGGTACTGTAACAACAATGTTGCTAGCAACTGTTGTGGAGGTGTAAGATCAACACCAGCACACAGGAGGGTTGCTACCACAGATTCTTTGATCTGCTTTTCTGAAGGAAAGCAACTTAAAGGGCTTTACACTCTCACTTTAATTAAAGATACATATATCATTCACTTAGTTTAGGGGAAAAATATCAGTACCTTGAACTTCAGAGAAAACACAAATGGATATTACAAGCAGAAATTATGTAAACAGAGCAAATGACACAAATCAACAGACAGGGCTTCTGTCTGTCCATAGCAATACATACACAGCTACCAGAGAGTGGTGCACCAACATCTGGGTTTTCAAAGCCGAGGGGGATCCTGAATGGCTACCCAGAGTCTAGTCTGGCCAAATATCAGGAACACTCTTCCAATTAGTAAGTCCCAAAGCAAAATGCTAACCTCAGAGTATACATACACTTCTTCAGGGTCAGAGGGCTTCACAACCATGTGACTCAAACTCATGTGACTTAGGCTTTCTTGTGACTTAAGCCGATCATCAAAGACTCTTGATTCAATGAAAGAGTCTCGATTGAAACAAAGGCAAGATTCAATCAAAGGCATTTGATTGCTTTAGTGATGAGAAGCATTCTAAAAGAAAAAACAGCAAAAAGTCCCACTTTGCTTGCCATTACAGGTAAAGTCCATGTTATATCATCCTTCTCTTAAATCTATCTTATGTACTTGACTTTGGAGCTCGCTGTAATACAATATTACATGATTTGATATGATACGATATACTATAATATGATATAATACGATACAATGCAATATTATATTACAGTGAAATATAACATGATACAATCTTATACAGCATAACACAAAATAATATGATGACATGTTATAGCACATTATGATATATCATATCATATATATGATGAGCTATAATATATAAATATATATATATAATATATATTACATTATATATATATAATATATAAAACAGAGTATACTAGGTAAACTGTATATGTTGTTTAATAAATGATAATTCAGATACAATATAACATAGAATGTGATGTGATACAACTTTCAGGAGTAGAGCTCAGAACCATTAATCTCAGGTTAAGTTCTTAACTCTGACCTCAACACAGAGCTTACTCATGTTTCCACTCTGGGCTACAGTTCCCTCTTCCTTCTTTCCCAGAACTTTCAAGAAACTTCACACATACAAAGACTTCCAAGGGTCTCCAAGATATTCCAAAATATCTGTTGCTATGCATTCTGGGAATGGTATACCTCACAATGCCAGCCTGCATATACATAGCGACCATCACCAGTTATCTTGATTCTTGTCTTACCACTGAATTGTGATGGCTCTAGCAGAGAGAATGAGGCTGACGATTTTGCACGGCTCTACCTCACTTAAATCCAATGTACTCTCAAGTTAAGATATCACCCTCTTGATGCCATTGGTCCCCTTTGAGAATGAAGGATGAACAAAAACAACAAACAACAACAATATGTTCATAAGTGAAATTATAGATGATAACCCAAGAAATGAAGGAAGGAAAAGTGATAACTCTTGCTGTTATTTAGAAAAATAGTTTGAGTTAGGTATCCAGTAGTGAAGTACCTAGGAAAGTTCATGTTCTAGTATCCCTCCTTTCTATCTTATATGTACTTATGTATATATTTTGTTATATATAGTTTTATATATATATATATATATATATATGTACACATATACCATATATACATATAAACACACACATATCTGACATTTTTTTCTAAGCACCAAAGTATGCACCATTAGCATTCAATATTTTTGTGCTTCTACATTTCTGGGCTTGTTTTACATCTTCTCTATTTCTCTAAGCATGACTTTCTCCTGTTCTAAAAACTATTATGTTGTTGTTCATTCACTTCAGTCATGTCTGACAGTTTGTGACCATATTTGGGGTTTTCTTGACAAAAATACTGAAATGGTTTTGCCATTTCCTTCTTCAGCTTATTTTATAGATGAACAAGTTGAGGCAAACAGAGGTTAAGTGACTTGCCCAAGGTCACTCAGCTAGTAAGTGTCTGAAGCTGGATTTGAGTTCAGGTCTTCCTGACTCCAGACTTGACACTCTATCCACTGAACTGTCTAGCTGCCTCCTAGACAAACAGGTTGTTACTTCCCAAGACCAGAACAGCTGGATTTGAACTCAGGTCTTCCTGACTCCAGGCCTAGTGCTCTATCTACCATGCTACCTAGCTGCCCTGAAAACTCTTACAGCTTCCTATTTTTCATAAGATAATCTCTTTAACTTGGCATTTAAGGCCAGACACAATGTAATTTTAATTTACATTTTAATTTTATTTCACATCTTTATTTTATGCCCCAACTGTAAATAATTTTATCCTCTAGCCAAATTATATGGCAAATCGTTCCCTTATATCATTCTGCCTCCTTCTTCTGCCTTGGTGATATGCAAAGACATTCCTCTCATGACTAGTATACTCTGCCTCCACATTGCTCTCTGTTAAAATTGGTCTCTTACTTACTGGCCTAATTCACATAGTACCTCCTCTATGAAGGCTTCTGCGGCCCCCTTGATTAAAGAGCTGTCCCTGATTTCAAATTTTCTTATAAGATTTTGGCTGAATCCCTTTTTAGACCATGCCACATATTACCTTGTAACATATGTATCATTCTCATTATGCTGTAATTTCTTTGAGAGTAAAACTATCTATTATTTTTCTAATCTCCATACCTTTACATAATATGTGCTTACTCAGTATTATTTAAATTGATTATCTGTGTAATTTTCTTTAGTCTTTCAAGACTTCTTCTGAAATACCTCTTCTTTACCCCTCTTTTACCTTCTCATTCTATTTTTTTCCTGTAATTTTTTTTATTTAAATTTCTTTATTTAACATATTTGGTTTTCAGCATTGATTTTCACAACAGTTTGAATTACAAATTTTCTCCCCATTTCTACCCTCCCCCCCCACTCCAAGATGGCATATATTCTGGTTGCCTGTTCCCCAGTCAGCCCTCCCCTCTATCACCCCCCTCCCCTCTCATCCCCTTTTCCCTTCCTTTCTTGTAGGGCAAGATAAATTTCTACGCCCCATTGCCTGTGTATCTTATTTTTTAGTTGCATGCAAAAATTTTTTTTTTGTTTTTGAACATCTCTTTTTAAAACTTTGAGTTCAAAATTCTCTCCCCTCTTCCCTTCCCACCCACCCTCCCTAAGAAGTCGAGCACTTCAACCTAGGCCACGCATGTATAATTATGTATAACCCTTCCACAATACTCATGTTGTGAAAGGCTAACTACATTTTGCTCCTTCCCAACCAATCCCGCTTTATTGAATTTTCTCCCTTGACCCTGTCCCCTTTCCAAAGTGTTTGTTTTGATTACCTCCACCTCCATCTGCCCTCCCCTCCATCATCCCCCCCCTTTTATTTTTTTTTATCTTCCTCCCTCTTCTTTCCTGTGGGGTAAGATACCCAACTGAGTATGTATGGTATTCCCTCCTCAGGCCAAATCTGATGAGAGCAAGGTTCACTCATTCCCCCCTCACCTGCCCTCTCCCCTCCTCCCACAGAACTGCTTCCTCTTGCCACCTTTATGCGAGATAATCCACGCCATTCTATCTCTCCCTATCTCCCTCTCTCAGTATGTTACTCTCTCATCCCTTAATTTCATTTTATTTCTTTTAGATATCTTCCCTTCATCTTCAACTCACCCTGTGTCTGCTCTCTCTCTTTTACATATATATATATATAAAAACACACACACACACATATATATATATATATACATACATACACTTGCATACATATACACATAGATACATACATACACATTCACTTATATATATATACATAAACATATATATATGCATATTCCCTTCAACTACCCTAATACTGAGGTCTCATGAATCATACACATCATCTTTCCATGTAGGAATGTAAACAAAACAGTTCAACTTTAGTAAGTCCCTTGCAATTTCCGTTTCTTGATTACCTTTTCATGCTTCTCTTGATTCTTCTGTTTGAAAGTCAAATTTTCTATTCAGTTCTGGTCTTTTCACTGAGAAAGCTTGAAAGTCCTCTATTTTATTGAAAATCCATATTTTGCCTTGGAACATGAGACTCAGTTTTGCTGGGTAGGTGATTCTAGGTTTTAATCCTAGCTCCATTGACCTCCTCAATATCGCATTCCAAGCCCTTCGATCTCTTAATGTAGAAGCTGCCAGATCCTGGGTTATTCTGATTGGGTTTCCACAATACTCAAATTGTTTCCTTCTGGCTGCTTGCAGTATTTTCTCCTTGATCTGGGAGCTCTGGAATTTGGCGACAATATTCCTGGGAGATTTCTTTTTGGGATCTATTTGAGGAGGTGATCGATGGATTCTTTCAATTTCTATTTTGCCCTGTGGCTCTAGAATATCAGGGAAGTTCTCCTTGATAATGTCTTGAAAGATGATATCTAGGCTCTTTTTTTGATCATGGCTTTCAGGTAGTCCAATAATTTTTAAATTATCTCTCCTGGATCTATTTTCCAGGTCAGTGGTTTTTCCAAGGAGATATTTCACATTGTCTTCCATTTTTTCATTCCTTTGGTTCTGTTTTATAATATCCTGATTTCTCATAAAGTCACTAGCTTCCAGTTTCTCCAATCTAATTTTTAAAGTAGTATTTTCTTCAGTGGTCTTTTGGACCTCCTTTTGCGTTTGGCTAATTCTGCCTTTCAAGGCATTCTTCTCCTCACTGGCTTTTTGGAGCTCTTTTGCCTTTTGAGTTAGTCTGTTTTTTAAGGTGTTATTTTCTTCAGTGTATTTTTCAGTATTTTTTTGGGTCTCCTTTAGCAAGTCATTGACTTGTTTTTCATGGTTTTCTCGCATCCTTCTCATTTCTCTTCCCAATTTTTCCTCTACTTCTCTAACTTGCTTTTCCAACTCCTTTTTGAACTCTTCCATGGCCTGGGACCAGTTTCTGTTTTTCTTGGAGGTTTCTGTTGTAGGCTCTTTGACTTTATTAATTTCTTCTGTCTGTATGTTTTGGTCTTCTTTGTCAACAAAGAAAGAATGCAAAGTCTGAGACTGAATCTCGGTGCGTTTTTGCTGCCTGGCCATATTCCCAGCCACCTTTGAGTTTTTCAGTGGGGTGTGACTGCTTGTAGATTACAGATTTCTATGTTCCACGTTTGGGGGGGAGGTGCCCGCTCTGCCACACCAGCACTGCTCCTTCCCCAAGAACCCCCAACCCGAACTGGGCTTAGATCTTCAGCAGGCTGTGCACCCCTGCTCTGATCCGCCACTTAATTCCTCCCACCAGGTGGGCCTGGAGCCGGAAGTAACAACAGCTGTAGCTGCCCCACCTCCGCTGCCCCCGGGGCTGGAAGCCAAACCACGAACTCCTTCCACTCCCGCAGCTTTTCCCACTCACCTTCTCCGCAGTCTTTGGGTGTTTGCGGGTTGAGAAGTCTTGTAACTGCTGCAGCTCACTGAATCAGGGCGCTAGGGCCCCCTCCGCCCAGCTTCTGGTCTGGATGGTCCACGCCATTCAGGCTGGGCTCTGCTCCACTCCGTTCCCAGCTCCCAGCTCCCAGCTCCCAGCTCCAAGCTCCGTGTGGGATAGACCTCACCCAGAGACCATCCAGGCTGTCCTGGGCTGGAGCCCTGCTTCCCTCTGTTGTTTTGTGGGTTCTGCCATTCTAGAATTGGTTCAGAGCCATTTTTTATAAGTTTTTGGAGGGTCTCGTTACAGAGCTCACACTATTCCCTGCTTACCAGCCGCCATCTTGGCTCTGCCCCCTTCTCATTCTATTTTCCCTTCTGTCAAGCTGCCTTCTTCCCAACATGCACTGCTCTCACTCTCATTTTTCTTCACACTCAAAGGTACAGCTCATTTGATGCTCACAACAACCCTACTGGAAAGAATTAATATCGTTATTTTAATAAATGAGGGGACGGCTGCAGAGAAACTAATTGACTTACCTAAGGTAATGTAATAATTCAATGAAGATAACAAGACCAAGTCTGATTTTGAACCTAGTGCCCTTTACAATATACCACAGCATAGTGGAGCTAAGAAAGAAAAATAGAGTTGGTTTACAAGAATAAGAGCTTTTATAGCATTAATAGAGTCTTTCGTGGTTACAAAGAGCTTATGATGATTTCATCTGATTTCACAGCAATCCTGTGCAAGAATTCTTATCCCACTAACTCTGGAATCAGAGGACCTGGGTTTAAATCCATCTCTGATGTTAATTGCTAAGTGTGTGAACTTGGACAAGCAGTTTTTACCCTTCTGGGGATCAATTTCCTCATTTGTATAATGAAAAAGTTGGATAAGATGGCCTCTTAGGTTCCCTCTGGTTCTATGATCTGAGGATCCTCATTTTGTAGATGGGAAAAGAGATCTGGGATGACTTGCCATAGCAACACCCTTGTATGACCTAGCCAGGATCCATAGTCTGGTCTTTTCTAGTTCTAAAGTCAATGAACTTTTTTCTATTCCCTGTTGCCTCTGGAGGATGCATAAACTCCAGAAATGTTTTCAATTCTTTGGACTTAACAATATATAAGCTTACATATATGTGTATATATGCATACACATACACACATGTAAATATACATGCATATATACACATATATGTATATATGTGTATACAAACTTGCGAGCGCATGCATACACACACACAAACACACACACACACACACACACACACACACACACACTATGCTTTGCATCTGCTGTACTGCCTGACTTCAACTTCATGGAACAACATGACCTATGAAGGATAAGATAATCACTTCTAAACTCACCACCATGTTGCTAACTCAAGCCTTATTTGAATCCACCTCCCTCAGCTTCCTCTCCCTTCTGATTAGAGGGCTGGCAGGTAGAGGACCAAACTCGTCCCAATGCCTTCCTTTATAGAGGGCAGAACTGTACTTTCAACTCCTTCTACTTTGCATCTGTGGCTCTGCTTTCAACCCAACAGAATAAGATGCCCATGTGCTGACTATCCTCCTGTTTCTCTCCCCCTCCACACCTCACACCCCTGATTTTCTTGCCTACTTTTGCATTTATCTTCTTCTTTAGAATTGTAAACTCCTTGAAGGTTAGAGACTATTTTTTTCTTTTTTTACTAATGTATTCCTAACACTTAACACAGTGCCTGGCACATAGTAGGTACTTAGTAAATGTTGATTGTATTTTATTGTGTGTATGTGTGCATATGTATATGTATATTTACATATATGTATATGTATGCACATATATACACACATGTATAGTACACATATAATATGTATATAAAATGTATGTATGTATGTATAGGTATATATGTATAAATAAATGTATATATACACATGTATGCACGAACATACACATATCTATCTATCTATCTATCCATCTGAGATGATCCCAAATAAAAATAGCACTGATAAAAGGCAACTCAGTTGTTCATTAAATTTGTCAAAAAATTAAAATGCCTGGAAATGTTAAAAAAAACCCAAATCCACTCATCCCTTCAACAGTCCTTGGAAAGAGAAAATGCTCAGAATTGAAAGCAGAAATGATATAGCCTCCAAGGGATTGGCAGAAGAGAAACCCAGAAGTCATCCTACTGAATGACTCATAACAGATGTGGAAAGTGTGTTCATGTATTAACTGGAAGAACTGTAGTCATGCCAAAGGGACTCTTAGGGAAAGAGAACAGACAGTTTCAACTGGGATCAAACAAATAGGAAAGTAGGATTTTCTCCAAATTATTAAATACATGTTATAATTTTAAGGAGCACTAAAATGTGGCAAAAATAATAAAAATTCCCTACCAGTCTATAAAGCAAAAGTAGAGGACTTTATCTTCTTTCCTTTCTGAGATTCCAAATTGCCTTTCTTTGTAAATAGTGTTTGTATACAATGGGGATATATGTTTATGTGTGACTGCTTGGCAATCTGCTGTGAAGACTTAAGGGAAATGATAGATTTAACTGGTACATTTTATCCCTATGCTCTCTCAACTGTTTATCCTGCACTGAGTTAATGATATGTGTGTGATCTTATTTCCAATCTTAAGACAATAGCTAGAATGATTCATGTCATGCAAAAGATGTCAAACTGGAGCTGTTGTTAAGCTGTTATGTGGTTTGTAAATGAGATAGGAAACAGTTAGACAATTACAAAATGACCATGCATTTAAAATGGGAGACAGCATGCAAATTCAGTACTTTTGTACAGAATATGAAACACTGTATAATTCATTGGAATAGAGTAAAACCTCAATTTGTTGTGATGGTCAGGAAATGAGGAGCTTCTTAAGTATTTGGATTTGGTGGTTTACTTAGGGTTAAGTAGAAACCCTTTTGGTTTCAAACATTTTGTTGAAAGTTTTTTTTTTCAAAGCAGATTAGTCCTACCTTAGGATAAATAGTAGAGTGAACATAATTATTTCTATGATGACTTAAGAAACTTACGTGTCTTGAGCTCATACTTCTGAATATTAATTGTGATTTGTTGAGAAGTTCATTGAACTTTAGAAATCCAGTTCAACCCACTTATTTTCTATAGAAGGAAGATGAAGCATAGAGAAGGTAAATATGTTTTACAATGCCATTCAGCCAGTGCAAGCAGAAAGGCTTTGTTGGAGGCTCCTGAAAACAGGTTGTTAGATTTTCAGTGAGCATTGACACCTAGGAAACTGGTAAATACCAATGCAATACCTAATCAGGTTTGATTTACTACATTGTCTAGACTCAAGAAAGTGACGTAGAAAATTTTAATAATAAAGATTAAATTTAAATCTGCACAACTACATATTGTGCATACTTCTCCCCTCCTTTGCCCAAAATAAGTTGTTAGACATGTATCAGTGTACTCCTGGCTAGAAGTCATGTTTTCTGATTCCTTGCCCACCATTCCATTTATTATATAACTACTAAAGATGTAGAAGTTATCATTGAATGTCTTCTAATCTCCAGATTACAACCTGAAAACTTTAAAAACAAATTTCTGTTTTATTTGTTACTTTCTTTCTTATTTCACTTTCATTTCCTAAAAGAAGAATTAAAAAATATTCAAATGATTTGGAGCTTCTGAGTAGTTGGGTTTTACCTGGTTGAGGTGGTAACTTTTGCTGTATATGCGTATTTTTCATAATATTATAAGCAGAATTCTTTACAAGTTATTTTAAGGGATTGTGTTAGGACCTAAGGATTCAAATATGAAAAAAAACAATTCAATCCCTGCTCTCAAGACTTTCACATTCTAATAATGATGGATACACATATATGCATACAAGTATTTTCAAAACAGAATGAGATCAGTGCAAGGGAGTGATCCAAAGAAATGTGTTCAAATTTTTGAGAAAGGAAAGGTTGCTTTCATCTGGAAGGAGCAAGAAAGCTCTACAGAAGGGATGGCATTTGAACCAAGAGTTATAGTAAAAGAAAAATTCCAGTAGATAGAGGTGTGAAAGACGAATGTGGGGCAGGGGAGCTTATGTGAATGCAGTATAGGTGTATGTGAATGTGGTGTAGCCTATGTGAATGAGGTATAGGACAAAGTCAAGGAATAGCTTGAAGTCCAGTTGGCTGAATACAAAGAGCCTGTGAAGGAGAGTTGCTTATATTAAGATTGTGAAGATTCATTGGACCTAAACTGTACTGGGCTTTTATATGAGACTGAAATTTTTGTATTATATCTTATAGGAGATAGGTAGCAGAAACATGAAATTTGAGAAGAGGGAGCAACTTCAATGACCATTTAGTTCAAACCATTCTTGAAAGGGATCCCAATGATATACTCACTATGCAGTTTTCCAGCCTCTGCTTGAAGCCTTCTCCAAGGAGGGAGAAACTCACCACCTCTCAAGGTAGTCCATTCCACTTTTCGACAACTGAAACTGTTACGAAGTTTCGCCTGATCTCAAACCTAAACTTGCCTCCCGATAAGCTACATCTTTTGCTCCCGATTCTAGTCTCTGGGCCCAAATAGAACAACTCTAATCTCTCCTCTACAAAATAATCAATCAACTTATTAAATACCTACTATGTGTCAGGCACTATGCTGAGCACCGAGGATACAAAAAGAGGCAAAAGGCAATCCCTTCCCTAAAGGAACTTACAATCTAATAGGGGAGACAACATGCAAAAAGATATATAGAAAGCAAGCACTCTCTCTCTTTTTCCATTATACACACATACACACACATATATGTACACACACATATACATGCATATGTATGCACTAGGAAACAGCTAAATATATAACTATATGTAATATAATTATATATACATACACGTATCCTGTATATATACATGTGTATATATGTGTACATATATACACATATATATGAACTATATGCACACACACATGTAATAAATAGGAAATAACTAACAGAAGGCAGACACTAGAATTAAGATGTATTGGGTACAGCTTCCAGTAAAATCTGAGACTTAAAGAAAGCTAGGGAGATCAGTCAGCTAAGAAGAGCAGGAGGGAGAACATTCCAGGCATGATACAACCAGAAAAATGCCTGGAACTGAGATATGGATTGTCTAGTTCATGGAACAGCCCAAAGACCAGTATCACTGGATTGCAGACATGTAGGGGAGTGTGATGAACGAAAAGTCTGAGAGGCATAATTTCTAGGCAATTGGTAATCAATTCATTAATTATAGCTATGAAAGAATTAATAGATTGATTGTCATTGGCTTTCTGTTGTAAACTAAAGACTAATCTTGTTGCTCCTGCACCCTCCCCACCACAGTTTAAATACCCTTGGGAGAGTGGGTCTTCCTGACAGGCAGAAATCAACTCAGATTCCTTAGAAATTAATGAGAAAATGAATATTATAATGAGAGGCGGGCTTCTTCTAATGAAAGGCTGGGGGACTTTGATTATGTCACTTAGAGAAACTCATTTGTACCCAGACCATTCCTGCCTAGGGCAATTTGGCAAAAGGATCTATTCTCCACTCAGTCTTACCTGAGTAGAACAATGGTAGAATTAGTAAGAAGTCGACCTAGATGAGAGGTGTGTGTGTGTGTGTGTGTGTGTGTGTGTGTGTGTGTGTGTGTGTGATATGATCAGAGGTATTCTTTAGGAAAATCACTTTAGTGACTGCATGGTGAATGGACTAGAGTGGGAAGAGATTTGAGGCAGGCTAACCTACCAGGCCATTGCAATAATCCAGGTATGAGAAGATGATAGGGTGCATTAGAGTAAAACTCCAAATATTTGAACACAGCTGTAATTACCCCCCCTGAAACTTTTTTTCAGTCCTATAGAATTTTTCCCATTCTCAGCGGCTCAGCAATCACTTCTACTGATTTTTTCAATTCCCTGGGATGTAGTGTGTATAAGCATAAAGACAAATTCATAAAAGAGATATAGAAGCTGTCTTATTTTTTTCCCATATATTTTAGGTTTTAACTTTCAGTTTTTTTTATTTTTTGTTCTTTGCTTCCCTGACCTCAAATAATTCTCCTCAAAAGAGAAATCTAAACCACCAGAGGATTAGCTGCAAAAAGTTGTCTGTTGATAATAATAGTGGATATTTAAACAGGAATTTAGAGTTTCGAAAGCAGGTTATATCCTGGTCTCCCTGTCTCCAAGTATAGTGTATTATCCATGGCCATTCATAGTGCCTTTAACAGCTCCACTCTATCCCCCAGCTTTTCTAAATGTAAGCTATTTGAGGGAAGAAACTGCATCATTTTTGTCTTTGGGTCAAGCAAGCAAACAAGCAAGAATTTATTAAGCACGTACCATGTGCTTGGCACAACAAGGTACCTAGGTGGAGCCTGGAGTTTGGATGGACCTGAGTTCAAATTTAACCTTATATCCTTACTACTCGTGTGACCCTAGAAAATTCACTTAACCTTGATTTCACTCAGTTTCTTCATTTGTAAAATGGATGTATATATCAGTAAGGCAAGATTCATGATATCAATGGTGACCATGAATGTGCCTGTATAGTTTGGAATCTCAAACTATAAGACTCTCTGTATAGAAGGCAGAAGAAGTAAAACATTTATGCAGACATCAGAGGATCAAATCCCGAAACCAAGAACCCTGATTTGACAAAGCAGTAATTGTATCCTAAAACCAGTAAGTACACCTCAACATAACAGCTAGGATATAAAAACACAGTGTCACAGCAAGGAGCCAAGCCATCCTGTAGCCTTCCCTTCTGCTAGGGCCTTCCTGTAAACACTCACTCACAAATCCTAACTGTCTAGCTTTCCTGTACCCTCTCCTCCTGCAGTTCTGAAAGCCCTTGAAGTTTTCAGAGACCCTACAGTTCTCTCTCTGTCTCCAACTTTTCAAGTTCTTCCTCTTGTCTCTCTTGCAGTTCTCTCTTCTTGAAGTTCTGTCTTCTTCACAGTTCTCTCTACTCTGTGCTTAATGGCTATCCACAGCGAATATATACCTGTTTGGTGGCCTGGGGTTTAGCACCTACTTAGCAAAGGGTGTGGGCCTGCCTACAAACAAGCCTTACCTAATCAAGCTTCCCTTAACTAGCTTCACCTGGGGCCTATTAAGGGGGGGGGGAATCTTTAATCACAATTAGCACCACAATTTACTAATAATATATACTACCTAGGTTTGTTGTGAGGATAAAATGAGATTTCTTTAAAGTACTATATATTTTATTTTTACAAAAACAACAACTTCTCTTCCTTCTACTATGCTAGGCACAAATACAAAAATGATATTGCCCTTGTCCTCAAGGAATTTACTTTCTACCTCCAAGAGTTGTTAGGATAAAATAACATATCTTTAAAATGTTACGTACTATACTTATATCTATACCTATATACATATTACAGGTTATGCATAAATGTTATATATTATAAAAATATGTCATCATCATCACCATCATCATCATCATCATCATCATCATCATTATTATTACTATGCTAGGTGTGAGTACAAAAGTCATATTGTCCTTGTACTCAAGGAAGTCACTTTGGCATAGTATCTTCAGTACTAAACATAGTACTTTACAAACACACATGTTCAATAAATGATTCCTAAAACTAATTGTTCAATAAATGAATGATTTTGAATAAAATGTGAGTGAATTCTCCACATGTTATACTCCAGAACAGAAACTTAATTTTTTTCATTTTAAATTGTTGAAAAATTGGCCTTGCTTCTACATTGTACACATACTGCTTTTAAAATGGGGTTATAACCTAAATGTAGGGATTACTATAAATAAAACACAGCAGGATTTACTCATCCTCAAAACAACTAGTTGAAAAGTTAAAAATAAAATGCAGTCAAAGATGTTGTATATAACAATAATTCAACAAATCTGATGACAATTTAATCACCCTTCTCTTTACTAACCCCTCTAATTGATTTCTGTCTTACTAAATCACCATCATTTTGACTACTAAAATCATCGACTCTCAGAATTGAAAGGCATATGAGAGATGATCAAGTCCGACTTGTTAAAACAGCTTCCCTTATCCTCAAATCCTGAAGAGACTTTTGGCCTATTTAAAGAGTCTGCCAGGTTCCACAGTGAATCACATCTGGACTTGGAGGCAGGAAGACTTGAGTATGAATCACGCCTTAGACACGTACTAGCCCAGTGGCCCTGGGCAAGTCATTCAACCTCTCTTAGTTCCAATGTCTTCACCTGTAAAATGAAGATAATAATAGCACTTATTTCCCAGAGTTGTTGTAAGATCAAATGGGATAATATATGTAAAGCCCTTTGCAAACCCTAAATGGCTGTATAAAGGCTGGCTATCAGTATTCTTTCACTCTACTATTCCCACGATAATTCTACAAAGATTAGAAAATAGACATATGGCTTGGCAGTTTCTGATGCCCTTTTTTGGTTAAAGCATCATCTGTAATCTTTTGCATTAACTGGAAATCCTATCTTTTTTGATCTATCTCAGAAATAAATCTATGGATGTTATACTGTATGCCTAACAACATTGCCAGCAAGCACCCTTCTCTAGGGCTGGGATATTGGAAGGAAATTCAGTGGTTAGATAGTTGGCACTCAGCTGAATCTGACCACAGCTCATATCACTTTTCCCTGGTTCTGCTGCATACTTTGGGGGCTCTGGAGCCATTGGAGCTGTGACCCCAATTGATATAGATACATCAAAACACCTACACACATTCCAATATTAGCACAGGAGGAGAGACCCAAGAACAAACAGTCTGTGGATGCCAAAACTGCAGTTGTTGTTCAGTTGTGTCTGCTTCTTTGTAACCCCATTTGGGGTTTCTTGGCAAACGTATAGGAGGAGCTTGCCATTTCCATCTCCAAGTCATTTTACAGTTGAAGAGACTGAGGCAAACATTGTCAGTGACTTGGACACAACTAGTATCTGAGGCCAGATTTGAATTCTTGAAGATGAGTCTTCCTGACTCCAGGTCTGGTGCTCTATCTACTATGGTGCCACCTGGCTTCCCCAAAACTACAGTCAGTATCACCCTGATTTAACTAGTCCATTCCCAGCCACACTCTAGTCTCATAAAAACACTTTCTTACCACAACATCCACTGACTCTCACATTCTTATAGCCAAGTACAGGCTAGTCTTCATAGATACCAGGTGCCTTCCTGTTGTACGAAAATCCTAAGTAGTCCAGCTTATGCATCCACACCATCTGCTTCCACATACTGCCCCATCATATTGCATTCATTCCTTGGGCCACCTCTGATCCCTTTCATGTCTGAGCCCCACAGTAGATTCTCTCATCATACATATGAGTTCCTTAAAGCTGCACTATCTTTCACACAGCTGTCTTCTGTGAAGTAAAGAAGTGACAATGTTTATCTTGGAGAAGGGAAGACCCAAGTATGCAAAATAGCTATTTTCAGGTCATATGGGAGAAGGATCAGAATTGATTTGTTTGGCCTCAGAAGCCAGAAGTAGGAGCAAATTTCACAGAGGTAAATTTAGATTGTCAGTGGAATGGGAATTAGTGCAATACCAGGTAAACAGCCAAAGCCTGCAGCCCCTGGAACAAAAAGCCTGAGATGATGTCCCTTCCATCCCAGAGCAGAACTCCAATTTAAAAGAAAGGAAAAAGGCCAAAAAAGATGAGAAAAAAACCAACAAAAAAAGAATGTGACCAAAGAAAGTTGTTATGGTGGCAGAGAAGATCAAGACACAAAGTCAGAAGAGGACAGCAATGTCAAAACACCTATGGGAAAAACCCCAAAGGAAAATGGGAAGTGGTCTCAAGCCCAGAAAGAATTAATGGAAGAGCTCAAAAAAGAGCTTAAAAATCATATAAGAGAAGTAGAAGAAAAATTGGGAAAAGAAATGAGAGTGAGGCAAGAGAATTATGAAAAAAGAGTTAACAGCTTGGAAAAAAGAAAACAACTGCTTAAAAAGTAGAATTGGCCAAACAGAAAAAGAGATACAAAAATCTACTGAAGAAAATAACTCCTTAAAAGGTACAATTGGCCAAATGAAAAAGGAAGTACAAAAGCAAATTGAGGAAAACAACTCCTTAAAAGTTAGAATTGGAGAAGTAGAAGCTATTGATTCTATGAGACATCAAGAATCAATCAAAAAATTCCAAAGAATAAAAAAATAGAAGAAAATATAAAATACCTCATGGGAAGAATAATTGACTTGGAAAACAAATTGAGGAGAGACAAAGTCAGAATCATTGGACTACCTGAAAGCCATGATTAAAAAGAACTGGACTGCATCTTTCAAGAAATTATCAAGGAAAGCTACCCTGATGTCCTGGAACCAGAGGGTACAATAGACACTGAAGGAATCTACCAATTACCTAAGAAAGTGATCTAAAAATAAACACTCCAAGCAACATTATAGTCAAATTATATAACTATCAGGTCAAGGAAAAAATACTGCAAGTGGACAGAAAGAAACAATTCAAATGTTGGAGAGCCACAATCAGGATTACATAGGACTTATCAGCAGTAACCTTAAGGGATTGGAAGTCAGGGAACATGATATTCTGGAAGGCAAAGAAAGTAGGATTACAACCAAGAATCACCTACAGGGCAAATTGAACATAATACTTCAAGGGAAAAATGGTCATTCAATAAAATAAAAGGATTTCAAGCTTTCATAAGGAGAAGACTAGAATTGAACAAAAATATTGATCTCCAATATCAAGACCCAAGAGCAGCCTAAAAAGGTGAAAGTGTAAAAGAAAATATAAGGGATTCAATGGAGCTGAACTGTTTACATCCGTACATATGAAAATGATACTTGTAATTCTTAAAAATTGTACCAGTAAGAGTACAGCTAGAAGGAATATGCAGAATATACAGAAGGTATGGGTATATGGTGAATTTGAGGGAATAACATAAAAAATAATTAAGGGAGGAGAAAGAGGAGTGCACTGGGTACAGAGGTAAGGGAGGGATAAAATGAGATGAACTATTTCACATGAAAAGGTGCAAAAAAACCCCTATTACAGTGGAGGGAAAGATGAAAGGTTGGATGATGGGCATTGCTTGAACCTTACTTTCATCAGTATTGGCTCAAAGAGGGAGTAATATACACAGTCAGTTGAATATAGAAATCTATCTTAGTGGACAGGAAAGTAGGAGGGAGGAGATTAAATAAAGATGGCATTTGGAGAGGGGAGGAAAGAAGAGGAAGGAACTGACAGAAGAGAGGACAGACCAGGGGAAGTGGTAGATAGAAGCAAAACACTGTTGAGGGGAGAGAGAACAAAGAGGAGGAAAAATAGGATGGAGGGAAATACACAGTTAGTAATAATAATTGTGAATGTGAATGGGATGAAATCCACCATAAAAAAGAATTGGACAGCAGAGTGGATCAAAAATCAGAATTCTACAATATATTGTTTACAAGAAACACAATTGAAGGAGATAGACACACAGAAAGTAAAAGTAAGGGGCTGGAGCAGAGTCTCTAATGCTTTAGTTGAAGTTAAAAAAAAAAAGCAGGGGTAGCAATCCTGATCTCAGACAAAGCAAAAACAAAAATAGACCCAATTAACAAATATAAGGAAGGATACTACATTTTGCTAAAAGGTACCATAGACAATGAAGTAATATCAATACTAAACACATATGCATCAAGTGATATAGCATCCATGTCCTTAAAGGAGAAGTTAGGTGAGTGGCAGGTGTGTAATCCTAACAAAAGATAGAGAACATTACAAAAATGTAAAATGGATGATTTTATTATATTAAGTTAAAAAGCTTTTGCACAAACAAAACCAAGACAACCAAGATTAGAAGGAAAGTAGAAAGTTGGGGAATAATCATTCCATCAAATGTCCCTGATAAAGGCCTCATTTTTCAAATATATAAAGAAATGAGTTAAATTTATAAGAATATAGGACATTCCCCAATTGATAAACGGTCAAAGGATATCTACAGGCATTTTTCAGATGAAGAAATTAAAGCTATCTATAGGCATATGAGGAAGTGCTCTAAATCACTTTTGATTAGAGAACTGTAAAAAAAGCAACTCTGAAATACCACCTCACACCTATCAGATTGACTAATATGACAAAAAAAAGGAAAATGATAAATGTTAGAGAGGTGGGAAAATTGGGACACTGATGCACCAGAGCTGTTAGTGGAGTTGTGAACTGATCCAACCATTCTGGAAAGCAATTTGAAACTATGACTAAAGGGCAACCAAACTTATATCCAGCAATACAACTACCAGGGTTGTATCCCAAAGAGATCCTAAAACAAGGAAAAGGGCCTACATGTGCAAAAATATTTCTAGCAGCCCTTTTTGTGGTGGCAAAATATTGGAAATTGAGGGGATATCCAATAATTGTGGAATGACTGAACAAGCTGTGGTATACAAATATAATGGAATACTATTGTGCCATAAGAAATGAGGAACAGGCAGATTTCAGAAAAAAAAAACCTGGAAAAGCTTGTAGGAACTGATGCAAAGTGAAATGAGCAGAACTAGGAAGACATTGTAAACAGTATCAACAAAATTATAAGATGATCAATTAGGAATGACTCAGCTCTTCTCAGCAACACAATGATCTAAGACAAGTACAGAGAACTCACAAAGGAAAATGCTATCCACATGCAGATAAAGAATGGATTGACTATGAATGCAGATTGAAGTATACTTTTTTTACTTGCTTTATTCTTTTTTGTGTGTTTTCTCCTTTTGATCTGTTTCTTTTTTCACATCTGTGCTTGATATGGAAATATGTTTTTGTGGAATAGTGACAGGTACAGGCTCTGGAAATCCCCTTGAGCTCTCCTTGAATCTTCCCACTTCATCTGGCAATCCCCTCAACTGGCCTTTCATTGTCCTAAACCCAATTATCTGTTTCCCTTAACCTAGTCCAGGCCTTCAATGACTGTTACTTCTAGACTGCCTCCGACTCCTTCCCACCCTTAATCTTGTCTAAACTACATTCTCCTGGTTCTTGGCCTCTGACCTCTAGTCACCACCACCCCACTGGCCACTTCCATCAAGATAGTCTCTGTGTTGGCAATCAAAATGGGCTCTTAACACTCAGTTCAACCAAGTGCCCTTGAAGAGTTTGGCCTTTGTTTCCTTGATTAGATTGGGAGTCCTTGGTGACCTCCTTGCCTCAGGGGAGGGTCTAGTTTACATGGGTTTGAGTGGCATGTTTGGGACATCGAAGGCTTTTATACCAGGTGGGTTTAAGTCGCCTCTTTGTGATGATTTTAGGTCACGTGGGTGAGTCGCATGTGTGACTCACCCTTGACCCTGAAAAAGATATAAAACCAGGGGTTGGCTTTTCTTTCTCAGAGCTCTGACCCACAAGCAGTGGTGGCACCTCTGGGCCAGCCCTTGTTATGAGCTCCCAGGCTGAACTTAGATGTTGGTAACTCTGAATAGAATTTGGCCTGTCTGTTGATGTTTGTAATTTGTTTGTATTTGCTCTGAAGTTCAGGGTGCTGGCTTTTTCTGTTGAACTAAGTGAGTGATATTTGTAAGGTGGATTAAAGTAAACTTGTTAACCCCTTAACGTTGATTTCCTTAGTAAAGCAGATCAAAAGAACCTGGGCTTTTGCAGTGTTCTGTGAGCTGGTTGTTGTTGATTTTACACACCCACAGCAGCTGCTAGCCAGATTGTTGAAACAGTCTCCCACTCCAATTACCCCAGACTACCCTACATCTCTCCCACAGTCTTTCTGTATGTAAGATCCATCTAGGTCTCCATTAAGGTGCTCAGATTCAATCAGGCCCACTTACATATTAGCATTACAATGCTCAGATTTCTGGCCAATAAGGTGGATTTTTAATAAACCTTGATTTTCTTTGGCTGAAAGAAGGCTTGGGTTGAATTCATTTGGGCAGACCCACATGTCACTATTTTGGGGTCCTAGTACCCTAAACCTTAACAATAGCACATACACAATGTGTATAAAATTACCTACTATTTTCAGAAAAGGGGAAGGAAGGGAGGAAGAAAAATTTGGAACTCAAAATCTTGTAAAAACGAATGCTAAAAATTGTCTTGACATGTAATTGGAAAAAAATACTATTAAAAAAATAAAGAACACATAAAAAATGAGACACTTGGCTGTCAGTTCTCTCTACTAGGCAAAATGATCAAGTCAGTCTTGGATGAAATGATTTCTTGTTTGTATCAGCCCCTTTCTTATGATGACTATTTTTTTTTAAGTTTCTCTAAGGCATTAATGAATGAAAAAGCACTTAGTATGTACAAAGCCCTTTGATAAGCATTAGGGATACAAATAGAAAAGCAAGGTAGTCCCTGTTCTCAAGGTATTCATGATCTAATTGGAAGAAACAACACAAACAATTGAGTTCAGCTGCAAGTTAGATGGAAAGGCCTCATGGTCCTTATAGTTTCAGCAGCAAACAGATGGTCATGTGTCTTATTTCCACTGACTCTATCCATTTCTGGTGTTGAACATTTGACATTGTCACGGACTTTGGTAGTAAATTTTTCTTAATCTTGAGTGGCAGTGGCTACTGTGAGAGAGGGGGCCACTGAAGCACTGAATTTTCTATTTTTTTTTCAAAAGCTGGGGCAATTTATTCTTTGTCCTATGAAGGTTTTCATTTATAACTTCTTGATATCTAGCTCTGGAAAAAACAGGTTTTTAAAAATCCCATTGTGGTTCAAATGGAGTTATTTGACTATGCCTTTAAACCCAAATCACTCTGGCTTTCATTGAATGGCCAATACTAAGCCCCAGCCCAAGGCTCTGTTGTTTTTTGTTTGGGTTTTGATGGCTTAAAGTGAGTATAAATGACAATTGTTTTCTGTTCTGGTCAGAGAAAGACCTTAATTTAAGAAGGCCAAGGTCACCCATGGCATCATAGCCCATTTCCAGTCATCTTGGTTCTTATCTTGCCATTGGGCTTTGATGACTCTGGAGTAGAGAGTAAGGGTGATGATTTTGGGCAGCTTTGTCTCACTTAAATCCAATTCATGCACAAGTCAAGACATCACCTTGTATTGTCATTGGTCCTCTTCCAGAATGATAAATAATAGCATGAAGCTGGTTTAAGCTCCACAGGGGTAACCTCCATCAATGATGGCTATAGGAGCCAGCCTGGAAGTGATGTATAGGCTCTGGGAACCCCCTTAAACTCCCCTTGAACTTTCCCAAATGGTCAAGTCTCTGCTGTTTGCCTGAGGCTATAATCCTCTCTACTGGCCTTTCATTGTCAATGCCCAATTTCCCAATTCTCTGTTATCCCTAACCTAGCCCACCCCTTCACTGGCTGTTACCTCCAGAGAGCCTCTGGCTATTTCTCACCCTTGATCCTATCCAGACCTCCTTTTCCCTTGGCCACTTGGTCCAGGTCCCTGGCATTCTTGGCCCTTCTCTGCTACCTCACAGTCACCCCAGACAGTATACTTGGCCACTCCTGAATCCCTCCCACAGTCTTTCTGTATATACGATACATTTATTTCCATGAAAGTGATCAGATTCAATCTAGCCTGCTTGTTAATACAAGTGTCACCAATGCTCAGATTCCTTAAGAGTCTAGCCAATGCTGAGATTATTTAAGAGTCTGGCCAAAGTGGTGGATTTATTTTAATAAACCTTGTACTTGGCTGAAAGAAGGCTTAGGTTGAATTCATTTGGGCAGGATCTGTGTATCGCTATTTCAGGGTCCCAGCACCCTTAAACCTCAACAGAAGCAGGACTAGCGATCTGGGTGGGGGCGGGGGGAGAAGACACTACTCTTCTGGAGGCTCAGTGTTTTTGCTTTAGTCCATGTAAGAAAAGATAGTATGGTATCTGGTTTTGCTCCCACAGAAGCTATCCATATAGCTGAGTTAACACTTATTTGTCAAGTCAATGGCCATCCTGGTGTCAGGGAAACTAGAGAGGCCAAACAGGTTGAACCAGTTCAAGCTTATCATGTCAGTTCAAGGGTCTGGTCTTGGTCAAGGGTCCAGGCCTACTGATTTGCATAATTTGCCCTGTCACAACTATTCACCAGCATATGTTGCCTCCATTTCTTCCTGGTAATCTATTTGCTTGCACTCATTATAAATCTCTGACATTGTTACTGTTGGGTCTTTGATGTGATGTTAAATGATTTACCTGCTAGACAGGCTGGGAGATCCAAGAAGAGCATTCCTATGCATTTGCTCACTGGGATTTAGGAAACAAACAAAACAAGATACTCTTCAATGGAAGTAAGTTATTACTTTTCTGATACATATATATTTTTTAGGATTTTCACTGGCATTGGAAATTTATCCTCAGAGTATTTCATCCTGTAGTTTCAGTGGCGAGACCTGGAAGTGGGGGATGAAGGCAATACCTCAAAATAACTGGAACAAAAATGCTTCTAGAGATGGACCACTGAGCCCTTCTGAAAGTCCTTATCACCATATTGAAAGATCACAGATTTAGTGTTGGAATGTATCTTTGTGGTATCGGATCTATTCCTCTCATTTTAAAGATGAGGAAACTGAATCCCAAAGGAGCAAGTGACTTGCCTACAGTCAAAAAAAGTAATAATTGGTAGAGCTGGGGTTTGAACCCAGGTTATCTCTGTGTAAATCCATCACTATTTCCATTAATGCATATATAGCCCTCTGAAGATCACTGGAAAGTGATCTGTGTATTAGTGACTTGAAATCATTGCTATTTCAGCAAAAGGGAAAATAGTAGGTAGCAGTATTACTATAATTGTAATTTATTCACAATCACATCATTTTAATTATTTTTTCCAGTTGATCATCACAAGAACCTCATTGGAGAGATGCTATTACTTCCATTTTTCAGATGGTGCAATTGTGGCTCAGAGATATTAAGATACTGTTATTCTGTTAGAAGGCAGGTAGGTAGCTCAGTGAATAGAACCCCCAACCTGGGATCAGGAAGACTCGTTTTTATACTAGTTCAAATCTGACCTCAGACACTTACAAGCTGTGTCACCCTGGGAGAGTCGCTTAACACTGTTTGCCTCAGTTTCCTTATCTGTAAAATGAGCTGGAGAAGGAAATGGCAAACCATTCCAGTATCTTTTCAAAGAAAACCCTAAATGGGGTCACAAAGAATCAGACACAACTGAAAAATGACTGAAGAACAGTTCATCTGGAAAGTGATAGAGTTAAGTTTTAGAATCAGGCTTTTGGCCTCGTCTAGTATCTCTTTTCTGTTACTTTGTGATCAAGGTCTCTTTCAGGCCCTTATCGTTTCATACTCTGACTATGGCAGAATTTTTAAATGAATTGTTGTTGTATAGAAGCAGTTAGAGGTAGGTGACAGTAGATAGAGAGTTGGACTTAGAATTGGGGACTTGGCTTCAAACAGTCTCAGACATTTATTAGCTGTGTGTACCTGGGCAAGTCACTTAACCACACCTGCCTTGGTTTCCTCATCTGTAAAATGAGAATAATAACACAGCTTTCAGGATTGTTTTGAGGATCAAGTGAGATGTTGGTAGTCCTTTGCAAACTTTTAAAAAAGTACTATGTAAATGCTAGCTATCATCATCATAATAATTATTATTCTTATGGAAACTAGGTGGCACAGTGGATACTCTGCTGTGCCTGGAGTCAGGAGACTCATCTTCTTGAGTTCAAATCTGGCCTCAGAATATACACTAGCTTTGTGACCCTGGGCAAGTTACTTAACCTTGTTTGCCTCAGTTTTCTCATCTTTAAAATGAGATGGAGAACGAAATGGTAAAAAACAAACTCCAATATCTTTGCCAAGAAAACTCCAAATGATGTCACCAAGAGTTGGATACAACTGAACAGCAACATTATTATAAACTGAAAACATAAAATTATATGTATATATGAATTCTACAGGAACAAATTACAGTCTGGATTTTTGGTTGCTCAATTGAGGCCTCTAGATGTCTTTTGCTTTGTCCCTCACTGTCAATGGGAAGTCTGTGGGTAGCAGCAACATGGAGTTTAAGCCAAAGAACTCCGGTATTTCGAGAGTTTTCCTGCACTCCCTAGTGTGTCCTCAAGAATGCTTTCACAAGGAGAAAAGATGAACGTTTGGTGTCATAAAAAGTTCAAGGATGTACAAAAAGGCTTTTTAGATATTTTCCAGGTCTGAATTGTGGCCATCTTATGCCATATGTGTGTAATTATGGGACCACAATCAGAGTAATAATGATTCTTCACGAGGTAATAAGGTTGTTAAGGTTCATAATGAATGCTTTTTCATACCTGAGGAAGAAAGCACAGAAAGCTCTGTGTAATCAGCTAGACAGTTGACTATGCATAGAAGGACATCCTGGAGAGAGTGGTTAAGCACAGTAGTAAATCTGACACTGAGTTAGGAGCTTGTGGGGTCATCTTTGCAGCATTTCCTTAACACTAAAATTGCCAGTTACCCCACTCCTTTAGTGAAGGTTGTGTTCTTTCGATGGAATGGGCAAGATGTTCTTTGAAAATTACATTTAGCCTTCCATTTCTACTTTATCCGGTATTTTGATAAAGTTAATATCAATGCAAAATACATGTCTGAGGCAATTGATCGAAGCCCAAAGCCTGAACCAGGAGACAAATTCAGGACAAAAAAGCCAGTCAAAATAGTAATGGAAAAAGAGAAAGCCTCTGCTCCCTGTGCCTGAGAGACTGTTCCAAAGATGAAAAGTGGCAAGAAAGCCACTTAAATGTGGGGAAATATGCAATTAATGACAAACTTTGGAGGAAGGTGCAGTGAAATTCAAGGGAATAAACATTTGTTGAATACTATCTACCGGGAACTGGGACAACAAAGACAAAAATGATATAATCTGTGTGCTCAAGGAGCTTACATTACATGGTAGGAGATAAGCTCTACCCAGGTAAGTTAGTACAAAATATATGCAAAGTAAACTGAAAGGTAATTTGGAGTAGGGAGATGGGGAAATTACCAGTGACTGAAAGTATCATTTCTCACAGGAGGTGGGCCATGCGTTGAGCTTCGGATAAAGTTATTGATTTGAAAAAGGAATAAGAGAGCTAAGGATGGAGAGCACTCCGGTCATAGTAGGCAGGTAGGATTTTGAAGTTCTATTGGAGAAATCTGGAAATGTGCAGAGATTTGATGATAGTGAGAAATAGGAGAAAGGAAAAATGGGATGAAAGAAAAATTATCATGAAAGCAATTATTTCAATGGTTCTGTATCAATGTGTCAAACATCTGTTGAGAGACTATTACATGGGCGTTTCTGAGGTAGATAGCTAACAATACAAAAGTGTTTGTCTTGGTTACTTCATAGTTTTATGAAGACTAAGTGAGACTATGAATGTGGACGTGTTATATAATTATGAAGCATCACAAAAATATCTTTTTTTGTTTTGGGGCAGGTTAATTGGGGTTAAGTGACTCACCCAAGGTCACATAGCTAGTACATGTGTCAAGTGTCTGAGGCCAGATTTGAACTCAGGTCCTCCTGACTCCAGGGCCAGCGCTCTACTCACTACACCACCTAGCTGCCCCAAAAATGTCTTTCAATACATGTATCTTGGATGGGCTCTGCAGACTGATAGAGAGATGGATCTGTTGAGGGTTGGGGAGATGAGACCCAGGAACCCCAGAACTAGAGTTCCCAGATAGGGTAGTTGAGCAGGAGTACCCCTCAAGGACCCAAGTATTAGAGAGGGTTGGGGCCATCTGGAATGAATTTGTGGACCAAAGCATTCTCTAAGTCAAGGTGGCAAAGATTTACTATGCTTTTCAGCGGGTAAGAGTTCTTAGGGAACATGCAACCTTACAGGGGTGCAGTTAAAGTTTTTATAGGACATTTTGGGGTGAAACCTGTGCCAAATGTCTTAATTAGGTGTTTTGGGGTGGTATTAGGGAGTGGTTAAGGGATGGTCAGTTCTTAAAGGAACATGCACTTTTTGTATCTACTGCACAGGTATTTTACCCAGAGTTCACTGGGAAATAGCCTAAGGAGGGGCTAGATGGAGGTGTGGTTTTAGTCCTGAAACATCACCAATGGTCAGGGCCAACTGGAAATATTCAGGCTGCTTCCATCAACATCTTGTTAGACAAGATGAATGTAAGGGAGTATACATTTGACTATGTCTAGAATACATATCAGTAAGCTCAGTAAGTAGTAAATATTGTTATGGCCTAGTGCACAGCCAATTTTGCATGTATACAGGGAGTCAGACCAATAAATTCTATAGGTGCAACTGTCCACTTTATCAGGAGAGATCAGTGTTTTGCTAGGGTATGCTGTTCTGTTTTACTAGAGAGAAACTGCTAAGGATAGTGTTTTGAGGCTAGGGAGAAATGTGATTTTCAAGCTGGATGTGATTTTCAAATTGGGGTCCAGGCACAGGCACCCAAGCATCCCCATCTGACCTTCAACTTAAAATATTTAAAATTGAACTCATCTTTCACTTCAAAGATTCTCCTTTTCCCTAATTTTGCTATTACTCCTGAAGGTACCACTATTGTCCCATCATTCAGGCTCTCAACCTAGGTGACTCCTCACTCACCCCTCCCTCAGATCCAAATCTGTTGCCCAGATTTGTACCTTCACTATATCTTCTGCATATACCCCCTTCTCTCCTTTGACTTTACCACCACCCTGTTGATCTTCCTAAGGTATAGTTCAGACCATGTCACCCCCTACCCCTACCCCCACCCCTCATTTAACAGACTCCAGTGGTTCCCTATGACCTTTACAATCAAATATGAAATCCTGTGACTGGCTTTAAAAGGTCTTCATAACCTAGAATTCTCCTTTCTAGACTTCCTTCTCATGCCCTTCCACATTCTCTGCAATCAAATTACACCTACTTCCTCATTATTGCTACCATCTTCCAACTATAGCTTTTATTGTTGGTTGTTCCCCATGCTAGGAATTCTCTCCCTCCTCATCTCTACCTTCTGGCATCTCTGGTTTTCTTCAGGTCCCAGCTTGAAATGACACTACCTACAATAAATCTTTCCTTTGCCCTGTTAATGCTAATGCCTTCCCTCTATGATTATCTCTAATTTATCCCGGATATATCTTGTTTGTGTGCAGTTATTTGCATGTTGGACTGTGAATTCCTGGAGAGCATTGATTATTTTTGCCCTATATATTTCCTAGTATTGAACCTATATTCCCGATATAAATCAGCCTGGTCATAGCATATTAGCTTTGCAATATGTTGCTGTAATCTCCTTGCAAATATTCCATGTGAATAAATAAATAAAATTTTATAATTAACCTTAGGGGATCTATGAACTTGGAAGACTTGTTGACTTGACGAACTTTTGATTTCCTTTGTAATCCTATGTATTTTTATACAGTTACAATTTTTTATTGTATTATTATATATCATACTATGTATATAATGATGTATTATAATACATTTAGACTTTTATTATTTTTGGAAATTTTCAGTTCCAAATACCTCTTTCCAATCTCTCTCCCATCCATTAAGAAGGCAAGCAATACAATACCCATTATACATGTGATGTTATGGAAAATGTGTTTTCATATTAGCAATGTTCCAAAAAAAGTAAGAAAAATTTAAAAAATGAAAAAAATGCTTCAGTCTGTACTTATAGTTCATTAGTTCTCTCTTTAGAGGTAGATATAATTTTTCATCATGAATCTTTTTGAATTGTGGATTCTTGAATTGATCAAAGTAGCTAAGTCTTTCACAGTTGCTTATCATTACAAAATTGCTGTTATTATGTACAATCTTCTCCCAGATCTTTTTATTTCACTTTGAATCAGTTCATATAAACCTTCAGGCTTTTCTGAAACCATCTTCTTCATAATTTCTTTTAGCACAATAATATTCCATCAAAATAATATGATAACTTGTTCATCCATTCCCTAGTGGACATCCCCTCAATTTCCGAATTTTACCAACACAAAAAGTGCTACTATAAATATTGTAGTATGTATGGGCCCCTTTCCTTTTTCTCAGCATCTTTGGGATACAGATCTAGTAGTGATTTTGTTGGCTAAAAGTACATCTCAGTTTTATAGCCCTTTGGGCATAGTTCCCAATTATTTTCCAGAATGGTTGGACAGGCTCACAACTACACCAGTAGTGCATTTGTGTGCTTATTTTCCCACATCCTCTTCAGCATTTGTCATTTTCCTTTTATTTCATGTTAGCCAATCTGATGGGTGTGATACTTTAGAATTTTTTTTAAAATTTGTGTCTCTCTAATCAATAGTGATTTGAAACATTTTTTTATGCGACTATTGATAGCTTTGATTTCTTCTGAAAACTTCCTTTTTATATCAACTGACCACTTATTATTAGAGAATGGATCTTTTAAAATATAAATTTGGCTCAGGTCCCTATACATTTGATAAATGAGACTTCTATCAGAGAAACTTACTAGAAAATCCCTCCCCCCGCCTCCCCCCCAGCTTACTGCTTTCCTTCTAATTTTGACTGCATTGGTTTTGTTTTTGCAAAATCTTTACATTTTATGTAACCGAAACAATCTATTTTATCTTCCATGATCCTCTCTATCTCTCATTAAGTCATAAACTCTTCTCTTATCCATGATCTAAAAAGATATTTATTCTATGCTCCCTTAATTTGCTTATGCTGTCACCCTTTATGTCTAAATAATGTATTCATGTTGACTTTATCTTTTTATGCAGTGTGACATGTTAGCCTATGAGTTTCTGTCAGATCACTTTCCAGTTTTTGTAGCAATTTTTTTTTTGGTTAAATGGTGAGTTCTTACTCCTATAGCTTGAATCTTTTTGTTTATGAAACACTAGATTACTGTAGTAATTTATTTCTGCATTTTTTGCCTAATCTATTTTATTGGTTAAGCATTGTATTTCTTATTCAGTGCCAGATTGTTTTGATGATTACCACTCTGCAGTATAGTTTGAGATCTGGTACTGCTAGGCCATCTTACATCATCTTTTTTCACTGATTCTTTTGATATTCTTGACCTTTTTTTTCTTCCAGAATAATTTTATTATTTTTTCTTGCTCTATAAAATAATTCTCTTGTAGTTTGGTATGGCATTGATAAATAATTTAGGTAGCATATTAGTTTTAATACATTGGCTTGGACTACCTGTGAACAATTAATATTCATTTATTTATATCTGCCTTTATTTGTTTTTAAAAGTGTATTGTAATTGTGTTCATCAAGTTCCTCTGTCTGACTAGCAGGTTGACTTCCAAGTATTTTATACTGTGTGCAGTTATTTTAAGTGGAATTTCTCTTTCCATTTATTCTTGCCAGGTTTCATTTGTAATATATAGAAATGCTGATGACTCATGTAGGTTTATTTTATATCCTCCAACTTTGCTGAAGTTGTTAATGTTTTGACTTGTGTTTTTTTAATGTTGATTCTCTCAGGTTCTCTAAGTGTATGGTTATATTTTATTTCCTTTTGCCTATTCTTATTCCTTTAATTTCTTTTTCTTGTCTTATAGGTATAGCTAGAATTTCTAGTACAATATTGAAGAATATATGTGATAATGGATATTCTTTATTCACCCCAATCTTATTGGGGAGTTTTCTAGCTTATCCCCAGTACAAGTAATGTTTACTCTTGGTTTTAGATAAATACCACTTACCATTCTAAGGAAAGCTTCATTTATTTCTGTGCTTTCTAGTGTTTTATATATTCATATGATTTTTATTGTTTTTGTTATTGATATAGGGTAGCAACAATTTGGCTAGCAGCTGTGGTGGGATGTAAGACCCAACAAATCCAGCAACAAGAGTGGCCAGCATAGGTTCTTTTGATCTGCTTTACTAAGGAAAGTAACTTTAAGGGATTAACAATCTCACTTTAATACAAATTTGATTTAATACAAATATCATTTACTTAGTTCAGGAGGAAAGGCCAGCAACCTGAACTTCAGAGAAAATACAAATATATTACAGACATCAACAGACAGACCTTGTCTGATTCAAATCACAATTCATAGTTACCAGAGAATCACCAACATCTATCTGGGTTACAAAGCCAGGGGGCAGCTAAGGCTTGCCCAGAGTCTCAACACTCCTTCTGTGAGTGTGCCCCAAAACCTGTCTCAGGGCCCTGGGGAACTTGATTACCTCAGTGCTGAAAAACACTCAAACAAAAAACTGTGAAAAATCACCTTTAGGATATGGGAAAGTTAATTCCTAGTACTACCATATACAAGTCAATGACTCCTGATTGTCTTAGTGCTGAGAAACATTCCAAGACCAGAAAATTCCATTTTACCTGCCCCATTCAAACAAAGGGCAGAATCATTAAAGGCACTTAAGAGAAGAACAGCAAAAGTCCCACCTCAATTACTGATCTATGTGGTCAATTATGTTTATAGTTTTCCTAATAATAAACCACCTCTGCATTTCTGGTATAAACCAACCTGTTGTATGATCTTTGTGATATATTGCTGTAGTTTCCTTGCTAGTATTTTATTTTAAAAATTCTGTATTGATGTTCATTAGGGAAATTGGTTTATTATTTTCTTTCTCTGTTTTTTTTCTCCCTGGTTTAGGTATCAAAAGCTATTTGTGTAATAAAAAGAATTTGATATAACTTATTCTTTAGTTATTTTTAAAAAATAGTTTATATAGTATTAGAATTAGTTATTCTTTAAATGTTTGATAGAATTTACTTGTAAATCCATTTGCTCCTGGGCATTTTTTTCCTTAGGGAGCTCATTTATGGCTAGTTCAATTTCTTTTTCTAAGATAGGATTATTTAAGCATTTTACCCTATCCCTCCTCAAAAGCATTTTTTTTCCTTCCGACCACTGCTTCCCTTAATCTGCCCTTCTAGCACCACCCCCTCCTTTCTCTTAGTCAATTCTCCTCCTGCTTTCCTATTGGATAAGATGGACTTTTTATCCAACTGAATGTATGTATATATTCTTCCCTCTGAGCTATTTCAGATGAGAGTGTGCTTCAAGCATTGTCTGCTTTTTTTTCCCTTTCCCCCTCCATTGTAAAAACTCTTCCTTGTATGCCTCTAGTATGTGAGGTAATTTTCCCTATTCTTCTTCCTTCCACCTATTTCCAGTACATCCCTCTTTCTCAGCCTTCCATTTTTAATTTTGAGACAATCCTAACATATCTACTCATACCAGGGACCCCTGCAATGTCTTTCTGTCCAGATGTTCAAGCCACTTACCATTTCTGAGCAGTGAGAGCTTCTGTTATCACTGCTGCTGTTACCACTCCCTCCAAGGTCCACAACTGGTGTCACTGCCATGCTGAAATCCCAGCCAACTCCCACCCTAGTATCACAGATCTTTCCTTCAGTCCTCCTAATTTGCCTTGTGTTGGAAAAAGTCTTGCCCTGACCTTTTCATTGGTAATGTTGCTTTAGAATTTGATTTCATGTATTATTTTAAAGTTGTTCAGAGGAAAATGTTAGGAGAGTTCAGCCAGAATATTTCCTTTAATTGTCCATCTTGCCTCCCCAAAATTGTTATTTTGAGAAGGTTTTTCATGATAATGGTTTTCCGTTATTCTATATTAATCAGAGAAAAAAAGTATTGAAAGCAAAGATGACAGAAGTATCTTGCTTCCCAGCAGCTCAGATATATTAGTTATTATCACCACCTTATCTGATGGGTACAAAATACAGAAGTATATTATACTTGTGCCATACATGCAGGACATTTTTATGGAGTTCCATAATTTCAAGCAGATTGCCAAAAGTGTTCATTATACAAAATAAGTTTAATAATCCTTTGGCCCTGCTTCTGTTTCCTCCAATCAGTTCTTTGGAACAGCAGTGCTTTCCTCTAATCAAATCAGCTCCCAAAAGCAACTACAATGCTTGTTTTCCTCTGTTCCACTGGTGACAATTTTTTTTTTAAATGCAATTTATTTATTTAACATATTTGGTTTTCAGCATTGATTTTCACAACATTTTGAATTACAAATTTTCTCCCCATTTCTACTCTCCCCCCCACTCCAAGAAGGCTTATATTCTGGTTGCCCTGTTCCCCAGTTAGCCCTCCCCTCTATCACCCCCCCTCCCCTCTCATCCCCTTTTCCCTTCCTTTCTTGTAGGGCAAGATAAATTTCTACGCCCCATTGCCTGTGTATCTTATTTTTTAGTTGCATACAAAAACTTTTTTTTGTTTTTGAACATCTGATTTTAAAACTTTGAGTTCCAAGTTCCCTTCCCTCTTCCCTTCCCACCCACCCTCCCTAAGAAGTTGAGCAATTCAACCTAGGCCACACATGTATTATTATGTATAACCCTTCCACAATACTCATGTTGTGAAAGGCTAACTACATTTTGCTCCTTCCCAACCCATCCCGCTTTATTGAATTTTCTCCCTTGACCCTGTCCCCTTTCCAAAGTGTTTGTTTTGATTACCTCCACCCCCATTTGCCCTCCACTCCATCATCCCCCCGCCTTTTTTTTTTTTTTTTATCTTCCTCCCTCTTCTTTCCTGTGGGGTAAGATACCCAACTGAGTATGTATGGTATTCCCCCTCAGGCCAAATCTGATGAGAGCAAGGTTCACTCATTCCCCCCTCACCTGCCCTCTCCCCTCCTCCCATAGAACTGCTTCCTCTTGCCACCTTTATGCGAGATAATCCACCCCTTTCTATCTCTCCCTATCTCCCTTTCTCAGTATGTTACTCTCTCATCCCTTAATTTCATTTTATTTCTTTTAGCTATCTTCCCTTCATCCTCAACTCACCCTGTGTCTGCTCTCTCTCTTTTACATATATATATATATATATATATAAACACATATATATACACATACATACACATACATACATATACACATAGATATATACATACATACACATTCACTTATATATATATATATGTATATGTATATATATATATATGCATATTCCCTTCAACTACCCTAATACTGAGGTCTCATGAATCATACTCATCATCTTTCCATGTAGGAATGTAAACAAAACAGTTCAACTTTAGTAAGTCCCTTGCAATTTCCGTTTCTTGATTACCTTTTCATGCTTCTCTTGATTCTTGTGTTTGAAAGTCAAATTTTCTATTCAGTTCTGGTCTTTTCACTGAGAAAGCTTGAAAGTTCTCTATTTTATTGAAACTCCATATTTTGCCTTGGAACATGATACTCAGTTTTGCTGGGTAGGTGATTCTAGGTTTTAATCCTAGCTCCATTGACCTCCGGAATATCGCATTCCAAGCCCTTCGATCTCTTAATGTAGAAGCTGCCAGATCTTGGGTTATTCTGATTGGGTTTCCACAATACTCAAATTGTTTCTTTCTGGCTGCTTGCAGTATTTTCTCCTTGATCTGGGAGCTCTGGAATTTGGCAACAATATTCCTAGGAGATTTCTTTTTGGGATCTATTTGAGGAGGCGATCGATGGATTCTTTCAATTTCTATTTTGCCCTGTGGCTCTAGAATATCAGGGCAGTTCTCCTTGATAATTTCCTGAAAGATGGTATCTAGGCTCTTTTTTTGATCATGGCTTTCAGGTAGTCCAATAATTTTTAAATTATCTCTCCTGGATCTATTTTCCAGGTCAGTGGTTTTTCCAATGAGATATTTCACATTGTCTTCCATTTTTTCATTCCTCTGGTTCTGTTTTATAATATCCTGATTTCTCATAAAGTCGCTAGCTTCCACTTGCTCCAATCTAATTTTTAAAGTAGTATTTTCTTCAGTGGTCTTTTGGACCTCCTTTTCCATTTGGCTAATTCTGCCTTTCAAGGCATTCTTCTCCTCATTGGCTTTTTGGAGCTCTTTTGCCATTTGAGTTAGTCTGTTTTTTAAGGTGTTGTTTTCTTCAGTGTATTTTTCAGTATTTTTTTGGGTCTCCTTTAGCAAGTCATTGACTTGTTTTTCATGGTTTTCTCTCATCCTTCTCATTTCTCTTCCCAATTTTTCCTCTACTTCTCTAACTTGCTTTTCCAAATCCTTTTTGAGTTCTTCTATTGTCTGGGGCCAGTTCATGTTTTTCTTGGAGGCTTTGGTTGTAGGCTCTATGACTTTGTTGTCTTCTTTAGGCTGTATGTTTTGGTCTTCTTTGTCACCAAAGAAAGAATCCAAAGTCTGAGACTGAATCTGGGCGCGTTTTCGCTGCCTGGCCATATTCCCAACCAACTAACTTGACCCTTGAGTTTTTCAGTGGGGTATGACTGCTTGTAGACTAACGAGTTCTATGTTCTACGTTTGGTGGTGAGGTGCCAGCTCTGTCAGAGCCGCACTCCTCCTTCCCCAGCCCCCAACCCGAACTGGACTTCGATCTTCAGCAGGCTGTTGCACTCCTGCTCTGATCTGCCACTTAATTCCTCCCACCAGGTGGGCCTGGAGCCAGAAGTAACAACAGCTGTAGCTGCCCCACCTCCGCTGCCCCCGGGGCTGGAAGCCGAACCGCGAACTCCTTCCACTCCCGCAGCTTTTCCCACTAACCTCTGCAGTCTTTCGTGTTTGTGGGTCGAGGGGTCTGGTAACTGCCGCAGCTCACATATTCAGGGTGCTAGGGCCCCCTCCGCCCGGCTTCTGGTCTGGATCGTCCACGCCGCTCAGGCTGGGCTCTGCTCCACTCCGTTCCCAGCTCCCAGCTCCGTGTGGAATAGACCTCACCCAGAGACCATCCATGCTGTCCTGGGCTGGAGCCCTGCTTCCCTCTGCTGTTTTGTGGGTTCTGCCATTCTAGAATTGGTTCAGAGCCATTTTTATAGGTTTTTGGAAGGACTCGGGTACGGAGCTCACTCTAGTCCATGCTTACCAGCCGCCATCTTGGCTCCGCCCCCTGGTGACAAATTTTAAGTAGGTGTTCTTATCATCTTCTTTTTTCATCTGTCTTTCAAACTGTCCATTAATGTTTTTCACTGCTTTCTTTATGTGTTTCTACTCCTCTATTCATCTTCTCCTTGTTGAAGACTGATTCCTTCCTCAAAGCAGGGTCTCCTTGTGTGAAGTGATCTCTTCCTTTCTCAGAATGAAAAAATCATAATTCACGTTTTTGTCAGACCCACCATCGATAAAGAATATATTCATAATTACCAAAAAGCCTAATTATCAAAATTTCCAGATATCATCTTCGAAATTCTCAGTATATACCTAAATACATGCATATATACATATACTTGTATATATGTGTATATGTTTGCTTGTTTGTGTGTGTGTGTGTGTGTGTGTGTGTGTGTGTGTGTGTGTGTGTATTCTGTAAGTTCTTTTTCTCTGAGCTATTGCTTTCTCTCAGGTTGTCTCAATACTTTCCTCTGAACATCTGCTTTCTCTCAAGTATGCTCAGAACTGAGTTCCCTCCAAGTATTTTTTTTCAGAGAGCTCACTTTTTCCAACGTTTCTCACATAAGTATCCCATTTTCTGTTTTCTTTCCATAAATAAAATGTCCAAATAAGAAATGTGTGCCACTTCATATACAACAAATATATGTGGTCATCTTTTGTTGTTGTCTGTCCTTCATTCTTGAAGAGCACCATGACGTCAGGGAGGTGATGCCATGACATGCAAGTGAATTGGATTTAAGTGAGGGAGGGCTGTTCAAAGTCACCAGCCTAGCCTTCTCCTTCATCCCATCTAGGTCCAGTGGTAAGATCTAGATCAGGATGACTGGAGATGGCCCTGGAAGCTGTGGGAGACCTTTGCCTTTTTCAGTTAAGGTCTTTAACAGGTCTCAGTTTGACTGAGGAAGCACCCACTCAGTGATTAAGGATAGTCAGGAAATGAGGCATGAGGGTCTTCTCCTCCCAGATTTGTTTATTTTTAAACTGGGATGTAGATATCTCCCTCTCTAATGAAAGGAGATAGGTGCATTTTCTCATCTCTTCTTTGAGGATAAGTTTCAAAAGCCTTTATTGTCAGCACCAGTATTTTCCCAGTGATACCAAATGGCTACGAAATCTGAAAAATAAATGACTTATGATGAATTTAAACCCATGTAACTGGTTATCTAAAAGATCAAGTTTTTTGAAAAGAGAAAGGTGAGACCAAAACAAGGGTGATGACTTGGGAAAGCAGAAAAGGTGGAGTAATTGAAGATTTCAATGAGAACAGAGAATGGGTCTAAAAGACAGAGAAATTCCAGAGGTATCTGATTCTTGTGTGTAGCACAGGTAGAGTAAAGGTCCAGATAGTAAGTTAATCAACTAGGAAGTGATGGCACTTGATGGGACATAAACATGCATGTTAAAATCCCTAAATATAAAGACAAGGTTAGCAGTGTTGAAAAAAGACCTTAGGCCAAGTAATAAAATTCTTAAGAAAAGAGGAAGAATGAGGCGGAGCCAAGATGGCGGCTGGTAAGCAGGAACTAGTCTGAGCTCCGTACCGAGTCCCTCCAAAAACCTATAAAAAATGGCTCTGAACCAATTCTAGAACGGCAAAACCCACAAAACAGCAGAGGGAAGCAGGGCTCCAGCCCAGGACAGCATGGATGGTCTCTGGGTGAGGTCTATCCCACTGGGAGCTGGGAGCTGGGAACGGAGTGGAGCAGAACCCAGCCTGAATGGCGTGGACCATCCAGACCAGAAGCCGGGCGGAGGGGGCCCTAGCGCCCTGAATCAGTGAGCTGCGGCAGTTACCAGACTCCTTAACCCACAAACACCAAAGACTGCGGAGAAGGTTAGTGGGAAAAGCTGCGGGAGTAGAAGGAGTTCCTTGTTCGGCTTCGAGCCCCGGGGGCAGCGGAGGTGGGGCAGGTACAGCTGTTGTTACTTCTGGCTCCAGGCCCACCTGGTGGGAGGAATTAAGTGGCGGATCAGAGCAGGAGTGCACAGCCTGCCGAAGATCTAAGCCCAGTCTGGGTTGAGGGTTGGGGAAGGAGCAGTGCTGGTGTGGCAGAGCTGGCACCTCTCCCCCCCAAATGTGGAACATAGAACTCTCTAGTCTACAAGCAGTCATACCCCACTGAAAAATTCAAAGGTCAAGTTAATTGGCTGGGAATATGGCCAGGCAGAGAAAACACACTCAGATTCAGTCTCAGACTTTGGATTCTTTCTTTGGTGACAAAGAAGACCAAAACATACAGCCTAAAGAAGTCAACAAAGTGCAAGAGCCTACACCAACAGCCTCCAAGAAAAACATGAACTGGTCCCAGGCCATGGAAGAGCTCAAAAAGGATTTGGAAAAGCAAGTTAGAGAAGTAGAGGAAAAATTGGGAAGAGAAATGAGAAGGATGAGAGAAAACCATGAAAAACAAGTCAATGACTTGCTAAAGGAGACCCAAAAAAATACTGAAAAATACACTGAAGAAAACAACACCTTAAAAAACAGACTAACTCAAATGGCAAAAGAGCTCCAAAAAGCCAATGAGGAGAAGAATGCCTTGAAAGGCAAAATTAGCCAAATGGAAAAGGAGGCCCAAAAGACCACTGAAGAAAATACTACTTTAAAAATTAGATTGGAGCAAGTGGAAGCTAGTGATTTTATGAGAAATCAAGATATTATAAAACAGAACCAAAGGAATGAAAAAATGGAAGATAATGTGAAATATCTCATTGGAAAAACCACTGACCTGGAAAATAGATCCAGGAGAGATAATTTAAAAATTATTGGACTACCTGAAAGCCATGATCAAAAAAAGAGCCTAGATATCATCTTTCAAGAAATTATCAAGGAGAACTGCCCTGATATTCTAGAGCCACAGGGCAAAATAGAAATTGAAAGAATCCACCGATTACCTCCTCAAGTAGATCCCAAAAAGAAATCTCCCAGGAATATTGTCACCAAATTCCAGAGCTCCCAGATCAAGGAGAAAATACTGCAAGCAGCCAGAAAGAAACAATTTGAGTATTGTGGAAACCCAATCAGAATAACCCAAGATCTGGCAGCCTCTATATTAAGAGATTGAAGGGCTTGGAATACGATATTCCGGAGGTCAATGGAGCTAGGATTAAAACCTAGAATCACCTACCCAGCAGAACTGAGTATCATGCTCCAAGGCAAAATATGGATTTTCATTAAATAGAGGACTTTCAAGCTTTCTCAGTGAAAAGACCGGAACTGAATAGAAAATTTGACTTTCAAACACAAGAGTCAAGAGAAGCATGAAAAGGTAATCAAGAAAAAGAACAAGAAAAAGAAATTGTAAGGGACTTACTAAAGGTGAACTGTTTTGTTGACATTCCTACATGGAAAGATGATGTGTATGATTCATGAGACTTCAGTATTAGGGTAGCTGAAGGGAATATGCATACATATATGTTTATGTATATATATGGGTGAATGTGTATGTATGTATATATCTATGTGTGTATGTGTATATATATATATATATATATATATATATATATATATATATATATATAGAGAGAGAGAGAGAGAGAGAGAGAGAGAGGGAGGGAGGGAGGGAGAGAGCGGACACAAGGTGAGTTGAAGATGAAGGGAAGATATCTAAAAGAAATAAAATCAAATTAAGGGATGAGAGAGGAACATACTGAGAGAGGGAGATAAGGAGAGATAGAATGGGATGGATTATCTCCCATAAAGGTGTCAAGAAGAAGCAGTTCTGTGGGAGGAGGGGAGAGGGCGGATGGGGGGGAATGAGTGAACATTGCTCTCATCAGATTTGGCCTAAGGAGGGAATACCATACATACCCAATTGGGAATCTTAACCCACAGGAAAGAAGAGGGAAGAAGATAAAAAAAATGGGGGGAATGATGGAGGAGAGGGCAGATGGGGGTGGAGGTAGTCAAAAACAAACACTTTGGAAAGGGGACAGGGTCAAGGGAGAAAATTCAATAAAGGGGGATGGGTTGGGAAGGAGCAAAATATAGTTAGTCTTTCACAAGATGAGTATTGTGGAAGGGTTATACATAATGATGCACATGTGGCCTATGTTGAATTGCTTGACTTCTTAGGGAGGGTGGGTGGCAAGGGAAGAGGGGAGAGAATTTGGAACTCAAAGTTTTAAAAACAGATATTCAAAAACAAACAAAAATGTTTTTGCATGCAACAAGAAAATAAGACACACAGGCAATGGGGCGTAAAAATTTATCTTGCCCTACAAGAAAGGAAGGGGAAAGGGGATGGGAGGGGAGTGGGGTGATAGAGGGGAGTGCTGACTGGGGAACAGGGCAACCAGAATATATGCCATCTTGGAGTGGGGGGGAGGGTAGAAATGGGGAGAAAATTTGTAATCCAAACTCTTGTGCAAATCAATGCTGAAAACTATGTTAAATAAATTTTAAAAAAAAGAAAAAAAAAAGAAAAGAGGAAGAATGTTCTGGGGAATGGCACCTAAGAGCCATCAGTATCTAGATAGGGTGATGTATGTAGATGGGGTGAAAATCAAAGAGTACAGTTCCATGAGTGGAAGAGGAAGAGAGGGGGGCTGGAAGCAGCAATGAGAAATAAAAAAAAATGCCCATTTCCCCTCTTGGTCCATTCTGTGGGTGTATGGGAGACAGCACATTAAATATAAAAGAGGATGGTCAGGGATGCTGTATCTACAGGTGCGTGCCAGATTTTGGAAATGTATTAAGATGGAAAGAATATAAGAGAAAGAGTTATGTTAATTAAAAAGCATTTATTAATTGCCTACTAGTGCTGCTATAATAAACACTGGGGCTATGAAGACAAAAGAAAAATAGTCCCTGTCCTTAAGGTGGTTATGTTCTACTGTGAAATTTGTGAAAAAACAGAATAATTGTTCCATAGAATTATAATAGAAGGTCAAGGTAGCATTGGATAGGAAACCAGGAGGGAAAGGACTGAATGGGCATGTGAGTCTGTGGAGAGATAGCCAAAGAAATGAGATTTAGACTAGATTGGGGTGTGATTCATGGCTTCAGCAGACTGCCAGATAGGCCCATGACACACTCAAAAATGCTAAGAACCTCTGAGCTAGGCAGTCTGTGATTCACAACCATAGAAAAGGTGAGTGGAGCCATAGGGTACTAGAATGTCAGACACTTTCTGGTAGCAATGGTGATGTTTTTTTGATCATTATGCCCTAACATAGGTGGGTTCAAGCTTCATCTTGTGATAGCTAGATATAGAGAATTGAAGTGAGGTTTAAGTCATTCCCTGTCTAATGTAAAGTGGCTCTTTGCCCAAGGTTGAGGGTGTCAGACTCCTTTGGAGTGGAAGGTGAAGGATGGGAGGGAAGCAGAAGGAAGAAGAGGTCTGTGGATGTTATTGATTGCAGAGGTGCAGCAGGTAAGATGCCAAGATTGGTTAGGCACTGGCAGCAAGGGTAGGGAATTCAGATATTAGGCAATGGGGAGCTACTAGAGGATTTTGAGCAAGAGACTGTCACACTTGTAATACAAATTCTCACAACCTTGTGGTACGAAGTCTAGAAACCAGTCAGCTAACTAGAAAATGGTTGCCTTCAAAACAGAGGAAATTAAGTATAAATGAAAAATTAATTTGAAAGTCCAATGACTCAGTTCAAATCAATTCTGGTATGTAGATGCTGTGATGATAAGAATAACAAGTGGAATCTCATTTTAATGAAACAATCAATAAGCATTCATTAAGTACCTTCTAGATACCAGACATTGTGCTATATACTTAAAGAGTGTGAACTCAGACACTCAAAGAAAAAAATGTGAAACAATTTCTCAGATATATTCTACTTTGTTAAAAAATAAAGTCATTATTTTATCTATGGATGCAGGGGCAAGGAGAGCAAATAACATTGATATAGTTATTACTATATGCTAGGCATTGTGTTAAGTACTTTACAAGTATTGTCTCATTTGATCCTCATAATCCTATGAGATGTTGTTTATCTCTCCATTTTACCCTTGAGTAAACTGAAGCAAACGAGTTAAATAAAACGCTAGAGGTCACATGGAGACCATAGTATGTGAGACTAGATTTGAACTCAGGCCTTTCTGATTCTTGGCTCAGCACTCTACCCACTGAGCCACCTACCTGCCTCTGAGTACACAGAACAATATTTTACCAGTATATCTGAAAGCTAATTATGTGCATTCAATCTTCAGACGTTAACCTAAACTGAAAATTATTCATTTCTAATTGCCGGCCCTTTTGGTGAAAATGTTTCTCACTATTAATGTCTTAGGCCAAAAATTATAATAGCAATAATATTATTTTCTTATTTTCTTGCATGCCAGTAAATGGGGTTTTGAAATAGTTTGTAATCAAATCTGATTAAGAAGATGATCCCTTTTATTTATTAAGTACTTTAGAATAACAAATCATTTTCGTATATCTCATTTGCTCTCAGCAACTTTATGAGGAAGCTAAGGCTGAAAGTGGGCTGAATCTGACCCTGGATCACATAGCTATGAACTGAAGAATCAGCACTTGATTCTGGATTTTGTGATGTCAAGGTCTGTTGTCTTTTTTCAGCTTTACTCGGTTATAACACTGAGCAAACACAGATGTTGAAATAGGGGTAAAGATCCCACAAAGAACCTCATTTGATAGTCTGTCAGCCAGTCACTGGAGTAAATCATCCTGCTGTAGCTGGGACATCATTCTCACAGTAATGGGACTTCCATATTTTAATCTTTCAGCTATTTTATACTTTCAATGTATAGTAAAGAAATATTCAAGAATTCATGCAGATGACATACTATTAATCATGGGATGATTATCCATAGGCTCTTCTGTCAGAAGGGTCCCAATGATAGATTTTTTTAAGAGAAGTTTGTCACCAGTTTGGCTATAGGGTGATGAATTTTTGGGTTCCACATATATCCAAAACTGATTACAAAGTTATAGAGGACTGTGGTTATCATCAATAGAGAGAAGACTTATGCACAGACTATTCCTATTTTGGGGAATACTACCTATTCCCTGGCTTCTTCTCTTTTTTCCATTTTTTTGGCTTACTTTTTGGTCACTTTATTTGTAAGTCCATTGGGAGAGGCAGCATGGTGCTTACTTACTCACTGTGCGATGCTGGAAAATTCACTTAACCACTCAGCCTCCGTTCCCTCATCTGTAAAAAGAAGGGTTTGGGGCCCAGTAGTCTCTTAAGTCCTTCCCAATTCTTAATCTATGATCCTATGTCACTTCATCTCTTTGGGCCTCAATTTCTTCATCTGTAAAATGAGGGATTTGGACTTGATGCCTTCTGAGGTCCTTTCCAGCTCTAGAGCTATGATCCTATGATCTTCAATCACTTAGCCTTTCTGGGTCTTAGTTTGCCCTTCTGTCAAAAGATGGAATTGGACCTGATGACCTCTGATGACCCTTATGACTCTAAATACTATGGTGATGTCTTCTATGAATGGAGCTATCATCTCTCCCTTCACAAATCCAGAAATTCCATTCAACAAACATTTATTCATGCATTTTGTAACAAATTCAAATTTTAAAATAAATAAATACAAAGATCATAAAAATCAAAAGCAAATACAATAATCAATTCAACAAATATTTAATTGCCTTTGTGGCAGTTAAACACCGGGGATTCAAATGATAGAACTCACTCTTAATAGACCTTACAATTCACTGGAAGTATGTGATGGAACCCCAAATATCTCTGATACAAGTGAGAATGTTTAAAGCACAAAGGAGATGTCCAGTTAAAGTGGCATGAGAAATATTAAGAGAAGAAATATAACCTGGGAGTGGGAGTGAAGGAAAAGGAAGATTAGGAAAGAATGCATGAAGGAAGTAGCATTCAAGTGGACCTTTAAGAAAAGGATGGCCTACCTTGAAGGAACTTATAACTTCATACAGGATAAAATAGTTGTACAATGCCTATAATACAGAGTATAATGTGTTAAGTTTCTAAGAGAAGTCAACCAGGAGAATGAAAGACTGATTGGAAAGCAACCAACTATGGCTGAGTGATTAAAGGTGGCTGATTTCTGCACTTTGTTAACACATAGAGCTTATGTGCATTTAGGTTTGACTAGTTATTGTCTCACATTGTTCTCTGATAATTGTTAGATGTTCTTCTTTTCTGCTCGACTGGAACAAGAGCTCACTAAAGCAGGGAAAGGGACAGTATAGACCTTAGATGCTATCACATTGCTGGGAAGAGTGGGTGCTGGGTGCATACCTGTTAATTTAATGATTGAATCTCAAGTTAGTGAGTATCACTGCCTTACTTTTTTATAGCTTTGGCCAAAGGTTTGACTGGAGAGATTGAAGAGAAGGTCGAAACTATTAGTTAAGGTTCGAGGGTTTTTTAAACAATATTTATTGTTGCATTATTTTTTTAAAAAATTATACGCACATTTATTTATGTAAGAGCTATCATTGTATTTCAATCATCCAAGCTATTTTCAGCCTCTTTGCTGTGAAAAATTGAGAGCTCTCTCAGAGAGGAGCATAGAAAATGTACAAAATCACTTTAAAGCTGAGATTTCCAAGCACATCCACATAACGATGGCTGATCTCTAGATGGCATTGCTTCTTGTAGGTATGACAGAAATATTGGATCCTGTAGAATAGTTTATAATCCTCCTAGCTGTTATTGTCTTAATTTGGAAAAAAAACCCAATTCTAATGGTAACCATTTGTTTTGAGATCAATGAATCAATAAACATTTATTAAGAATCTGCTATGCGTCAGGCACTATGTTAAGCACTAGGGATACAAAAAGAGGCAAAAGACAGCCCATGTTCCCTAGGAGCTTACAGTCTAATGGAGGAGGCAACATGTAAAGAAATACACAAAAAGCAGATTGTATACAAGATGCTTTCCAAATCATGCTCATGGCACATGGGCATTTGCGAACCTGTATTATTCTATTTGCTTGAATTGTTCTTTTTCTTTCTTATTGAGGATACCCTCCTTGCAGTCATGGTAATCTATGGTAAAAAAAAAAAGTCACACTGTTTTCTTCCTGAAGTATTTCATTCTGTACAAATAGTAGGATGGACAACACACTTTTGCCATGAAGGGCAATAAGGGAAGACTAACTATGGCATTTTGGTTGTGCTGATTTGTCATGATGTAGTACAAGCTTTGGGCTGATTTTTCCAACCTTCACTTTTGTACCCATGGTCTTCATCCCTGGAGGGCGGCTGTCTTCTTCTCCACCCATGGTTCTAGAGGTAAAAGGGTTGGAGAATTTTTCTAAGACTAATTCTTACAAACCCACCAGTGAGCTATCCCCATCGATTATCAGTTGATATCAGCCAGACTTACTTTATTAAGGTAACATAGTAAGAAGAATTGGTAATGATTGGTATAAAGCATTCTTCCCTCTTCTATTCCTTTGAGGTCTGGTACATATTCTATAGGTACATATGGAGTTTAGGGGAAAGTGAGCTCAAGATTAGGGTTCATTTGGCAGAGAGTAATTCGTCTTTTTTTCTAGAAGTCCTTCCTTTCACCTTTGTGGGACCTTTATGAAGTTTCCCGTAGTTATTATGAGCAGTTATATGCCACAGTGATTACAGCATTGGGCCTGGTATGAGGAAAACCTAAGCTGAAATCTGGCCTCAGATGCTTACTAGCTCTGTGATCCTGGGCCAGTCATTAAACCTCTGTTTGCCTCAAAGCCCTCATCTGTAAAATGGAGATAATAGCAACACCTACCTTCCAGCATTATTGCTGGAATCTAATGAGATAATAAGTGTACAGTGCCTTATAGCAGATGAGCATGGTAGAAATTTATAGATAGATATGCATGTATATACATACATATATACATGTTTGTGTATGTATATATTATATATCATATTTATATATACACACTGATATATATTTATATATATGTATATATCTACCTCTGTATCTCTATATGTCTCTATTGGCTTCCTTATAGAGTCTTGAAAGAAAAAAATAAGTGAGAGAAAACATTGCCATGAAATTCTATCTCCAATACGATAGTAATAAGAAAATTCACTAGCTATTTTTCCATTTCAATTGAGGATGGACAAAGAGACTATAGACTTACAAATTATCTCATGAAGAATTGAGATTAATTTTGTCCTATGCAAGGGAGAATTTTCAAACAGTCAGGGCTGGATAAAACCAGGATTCCAGAGGATGATTGCTCAATCTTCTGAAGATTCTGAAGCCTTTAAAAGTAGCATATGGGGGTGGAGCCAAGATGGCGGCTGGAAAGCAGGGACTTGCTCTCCCCCAAATCCCTCCAAACACCTGTAAAAATGGTTTTGAACAAATTCTAGAGCTGCAGAACCCATGAAATAGCAGAGGGAAGCAGGTCTCCAGCCCAGGAGGGCCTGGATGGTCACTGGGAAGGATCTATTGCATGGTGCTGGGAGTCCAGTGCAGCCCAGCATGGGCCATGCCAGGACAGACCAGACCAGGAGTCAACCTGAGCAGGCCTTAGGGCCATGAATCACTGAGCTGTAGCAGTTACCAGACTTCTCAACCCACAAACACCAAAGACCATAGAGCACGTTAGTGGGTAAACTGATAGATTAGGTTAGAGACCGGTCCAGCCACCAGTCCTGGGGGTGGTGGAGGTGGTGCAGCAGTGGAGCTCCAGTGTCAGCTGCTTCCAGAGTTCCTGGCTCACACAGTGGGAGGAATGAAGGCAGACCAGAGTGGGAGTGCAGGGCTTGCTTTGCCCTGCTTGGCTCTGGGTCGCAATCCTGGTTGGCAGTTCTAGGGGGAAGAGGAGAGCTGATGTGGCAGAGCTTGTGGTGATGGTGTAGTAGAAGTAGCTCTGAAAACAGCAGCACAGCCCCTAAAGCTTGGGACAAAGTACTTTCTACTCTACAAGCAGTCTTACCCTGACAAAAAGCTCAAAGGTCAAGTAGTTGGCTGGGAACATGGCCAGGCAGTGAAAAAAGACACACACTAAGACTCAGACTCAAACTCTAAAATCTTTTTTTGGTGACAAAGAAAATCAAACATACAGCCAGAAGAAGTCAACAAAGTCAAAGAGCCTATATCAAAAACCTGCAAGAAAAATATGAATTGGTCTGAGGCCATGGAAAAGCTCAAAAAGGATTTGGAAAAGCAAGTAAGAGAAGTAGAGGAGAGATTGGGAAGAGAAATGAGAGTGATGCAAGAAAATAATGAAAAACAAGTCAATGACTTGCTAAAGGAGACCCCAAAAATACTGAGGAAAATAACACCTTAAAAAATAGACTAACCCAAATAGCAAAAGAGCTCCAAAAAGCCAATGAGAGAAGAATTCCTTAAAAGGCAGAATTAGCCAAATGGAAAAGGAAGTCCAAAGGCTCACTGAAGAAAATAATTCCTTAAAAATTAGAATGGAGCAAATGGAAGCTAATGACTTTATGAGAAATCAAGAAAATATAAAAATATGATTTCTCTTTCTTGTTTACCTTTTCATGCTTCTCTTGATACTTGTGTTTGAAAATCATAATTTTCTATTCAGCTCTGGTCTTTTCACTGAGAAAGCTTGAAAGTTTTCTATTTTATTGAAAATCCATATTTTGGATATCTTGGAGCATGATACTCTGTTTTGCTGGGTAGGTGATTCTCGGTTTTAATCCATTGACCTCTGGAATATCATATTCCAAGCCCTTCTATCCCTCAAAGTAGAAGCTGCTAGATCTTGTGTTATCCTGGTCATGTTTCCACAATACTCAAATTGTTTCTTTCTGGTTGTTTGCAGTATTTTCTCCTTGACCTGGGAACTCTGGAATTTGGTGACAATCTTCCTAGGAGTTTTCTTTCTGGGATCTTTTTGATCTTTTTTCAGGAGGCAATCAGTGGATTCTTTCAATTTATATTTTACCATCTGGCTCTAGAATATCAGGGCAGTTCTCCTTGGTAATTTCTTGAAAGATGGTATCTAGGCTCTTTTTATAAGCATGGCTTTTGGGTAGTCCAATAATTTTTAAATTATCTCTCCTGGATCTATTTTCCAAGTCAGTGGTTTTTCCAATGAGACATTTCACATTGTCTTCCATTTTTTCATTCCTTTGGTTCTGTTTTATAGTATCTTGATTCTAATTTTTAAGGAATTATTTTCTTTAGTGAGCTTTTGTATTTTTTTTTACAAATTTTCTCCCCATTTCTACCCTTCCCCCACTCCAAAATTGCATATATTCTGATTGCCCCATTCCCCAGTCAGTCCTCCCTTCTGTCACCTCACTCCCCCTTATCTCCTTTCCCCTTTCTTTCTTGTAACTCAAAATCTTGTGGAAATCGATGTTGAAAACTAAAATATTAAATAATAAAATTATTGTTAAGAGAAAAAAAATTAAAAAATAGCATACATTTTCTATTTGTCTAGAATGAATTAATGTTGACCACTTCTGAAAGCAAAGAGCTAGAACATCTGCATATGGCATCTTCCAACATGTGAATTGGTCAAATAGTAAAAGAGGCACAAAATTTCACTGAAGAAAATAACTTCTTAAAATGCAGAATTGGCCAAATGGAAAAAAAAGAAATATAAAATCTCACTGAAGAAAATAATTCCTTAAAAATTAGAATTAGTCGAGTAGATGCTAATAGCTCCAGGAAACATCAAGAAACAATTTTAAGAAGAAAAAAGAATGAAAAAAATTCAAGAAAATGTGAAATATCTCATTGGAAAAACAAGTGACCTGGAAAATAGATTGAAGGGAGATAATTTTTAGAATTATTGGACTACCTAAAAGTTATTACAAAAAATCTATATATCATATTTAAAGAGATAATAAAGAAAAACTGCCCCAATATCTTAAATCCAGAGGGTAAGATAAAATTTTAAAGAATCCACTGGTCTCATTCTGGAAGAAATGGCAAAATAAAACTTCCCAGGAATATCAGATATAAATTGCAGAGCTCCTGGGTCAAAGAGAAAATATTGTAAGCTGCCAGAAGGAACCCCTTCAAATACCATGGAGCCACAGTCAAGATCACACAAGATTTAGCAACTACCAGGATAAAGAAATGGTTGGCTTGGAACATAATATTTCTGAAGGCAAAGGAGCTAGGATTACAACAAAGAAGAACCTGCCCAGCAAAAGTGAACATAATCTTTTGGGTGGTGGGTGGGGAGAGCAGAGCAGGGATGGATATTTAATGAAATAGAGGACTTTCAAGCATTCCTGATAAAAAGACCAGAGATTAATAAAAAAAGTTGACTTTTAAATAGAAGACTCAAGAGAAGTATAAAAGGTCAACATGAAAGAGAAATCATAAGGGACTCAATATAGTTAAATTGTTTACATTCATATATAGGACGATGATTTTTGAAACTCCTAAGAACTTTATCATTATCAGGGGAGTTAGAATGAGTAGGGATAGACAGAAGGCACTTGTGTGAATCAATTATGTTGGGTTGATCTTTAAAAAATGGAGGAATGACAAAGAGGGATGCCCTGGGAGAATGGGGAAAGGAGAACAATGGGGAAAATTATCTTACATAAAAGAGCTCACAAGGAAGAGCTTTCATAATGGAGAAGAAAATAGGGTAGGCAATGCTTGACCTCACTAATATCAGAATTGATGTTGAGAGAGATAATTATAGATACATTCTCAGTTTGGCATACAAATCTATATTACCAAATAGGAAAATAGGAGGGCAATGAAATAAAGGAATGGGGGTGGTGGTTGTAATGAGATAAGGGAGAGAGAAGAATGAGAGATGCAGTATTCAGAAGCAGAACAAACTTTTGCAGAAATAAGAAAAAGAAGGATAAATAAGAAAATAGAATGTAGGGAAATACCCAAATAATAACCATAACTGAATGGGAATGTCATGAACTCACCCATAAAAGAGGAACATATAGCATAATGGACTACAAAACAGAATTCAACAATATTACCAAAATCACCCCTGAAACAGAAACTCACACAGGAATCTATTATGCTTCAGCTGAAGTAAAAAAGGGACAATTAGCAATCATGATCTTAGACAAAGTAAAAACAAGAAATATCTAATTAAAATAGATAAACTTATTTTGCTAAAAGGTGTCATACAGAGTGAAGTAATATCAATATTAAACACATACACACCAAATGGTACAGCATCTGAATTCTTAAAAAGAAAGTTAAATGAATTATAAGAGGAAATAGAAAGTAAAATTATACTAGAGGGGAACCTTAACTTTTCCCTCTCAGAGGTAAATAAATCTAACCATAAAGTAAATAAGAAAGAAGTTAAGGAAATGAATAGAATTTTAGAAAAGTTAGATATGATAGACCTCTGGAGAAAATTGAATGGGAATAGAAAGAAATATACCTTTTTGTCAGCTGTACATGGCACCTTCACAAAAATTGACCACATATTAGTGCATAAAAACCTCACAAGCAAATGCAGAAAAGCAGAAATATTAAATGCATCCTCTTCAGACTGCAATGCAAAAAAAATACATTCAATAAAAGATTGTGGAAGCAGAGATGAAAATTAATTGGAAGCTAAATAGTATAATCTTAATGAATGAGTGGATCAGAGAATAAATCATTAAAAAACAATAATGTCATTAAAGATAATGATGAGAAAGAAACAACATAACAAAATTTGTGGGATGAAGTCAAAGCAATGTTTAGGGGGCAATTTATATTTCTAAATGTATACCAATAAAAGGGATAATCTATTTCCTTTTATAGAGATGGACAATGGAGGCATCCTTGAACTCCTGGGAATAACCTCCTCTTGCCATAAAACTTTGAAAATTTCAGTCAGCTTTGGTATGAGCAATGGACGCCCTACCTTGTAAATCTCAGCTGGAATAGAATCAGCACCAGGTGCTTTGCCACATGAAAGGAGCCTAATGGCATTCAAAACCTCTTCTTAAGTTGGAGCTTCGGCTAGGGAAGGATTGACTTCAACCTGAGGTAAATACTCAATGGCCTCGGCATTGATTGATGATGGTCTGTTGAGAACACTGTGGAAGTGTTCAGCTCATCTCTCTAGGATCATATCCTTATCGCTAATCAATATGGCTGTCACCATTGAGTAGTTGAGATGCACCACTGTTCTTTGGCCCATAAATAGCCTTCAGGGCATCATAATAGTGCTTTGGATTGTTACCATCACCATAAAACTGAATTTCATCTGCCTTCTTGCTGAGCCAAGAATCCTGCATCTCTCTAAGCTTTGCTCATACTTTACTTTTGATGGAATTAAAGGCTACTTTCTTAGAGATGGATGAACTATCCTGCTGGTAAACCCCATAAAGTTCTCATTTTTTGTTTAGCAGTTTCTGAATTTTCCCATCATTTTCATCAAATCGTTCTTGATGTTTATGAGTATTCCGACCCAGATGAGTAAATGCAGTGCTACACACAAAATCTCTGAAAGCCGCGCATTCCTTTTCTGATCCACTGTTGTCAACTGTGTGTTGACTCAAGTTTCCCTCCAAGTTAGCAACAAACTGTTCCCACTGAGAGAAGAGCTCTAATTTGTTGACATTAATTCTTCTGGTAGTTGTTTTATCTTGGGTTTGCTGCTTTTGTTGAATGTGAATATTTAGCTTGGAAAGGGTAAAAAGGAAAAAAAGGAGAAAGAGCATATAAAGGAATTGAGCATGCAACTAAATAAAACTAGAAAAAGAACAAATTTAAAAATCCCCAATTAAACATCAAAATAGAAATCCTGAAAATAAGTGAAAACAAAGTTTGAACTAATAAACAAAACTAGAAACTGATTTTATGAAACAGGTTATAAAATAGAACATTTGGTAATTGTTTTTGAAAAAGAATGAAGAAAATCAGATTACCAGTATCAAAAATAAAAAGGATGAATATACAACCAATGAAGATGAAATTAAGGCAATTGTTAGGAACTATTTTGCCCAATTATATGACAGCAAAACTGACAATCTAACTAAAATGACTGAATATTTACCAAAATGTGTTTTCCCAGATTAACAGAAAAGGAAACAAAATATTTAAATAAACCTGTCTTAGAAAAAGAAAATGAACTAGCCATGTTAGCTTCCTAAGAAAAATATTCACAGGACTAGATGGATTTACAAGCAAATTCTATTAAATATTTAAGGATAAATTAATTTCAACACTATATAAATTAAAAATATAAAAAATAAAGACTCCTATCAAATTTCTTTTATTACACAAATATGGTTTTGGTTCTTTAAATGGGGAGAGCAAAAAGGAGAGAAGGAAAATATAGGCCAATTTCCCTAATGAATATTGACATAAAATTTTAAAATAAAATACTAACAAAGAGAGAACAGCAATATATCATATACTATGAACAGGTGGGATTTATAAGAGGAATGCAGGACTTGTTCAATATTAGGAAAATTATAAGTATAAGTGACCATGTCAGTAACGAAACTAACAAAAATAATATGATTATCCCAATAGATGCAGAAACATGTTTTTTGAAAAAATACAACACCCATTCCTATTAAAAATGTTGGAAAGCACAGGGATCAATGGAGCCTTTCTTTGTTGTTATTCAGTTGTTTCAGTCATGTTTGACTCTTTGTGATCCAATTTGGGGTTTTCTTGGCACAGATACTGGAGTGATTTGCATTTCCTTCTCCAGCTTGTTTTACACATGAGGAAACTGATGCAAACAGGGTTAAGTGACTTGCCCAGAGTCACCCAGCTAGTAAGTGTTTGGGGTCAGATCTGAACTTACAGCCTCTTAAATTCAGTTCTGGCACTCTATCCACTGGGCCACCTAGCTGCCCCCAAAATTATATGTAGTATCTATCTAAAATGAAGAGCAAGCACTGTCTATAACAGAAATAGACATGAAGCCTTCTCAATAAGATCAAAGATGAATCAAGGATGTCAACTATCATTCTTATTATTCAATATTGTGCTAGAAATGTTAGTTATACTAATTAGAAAAGAAAAATGTTGAAGGAATAAGAATAGGCAATGAGGAAACAAAATCATCACTCTTTTTGGGAATATTTTATTTTTCTCAATTACTTGTAAGAATAATTTTTAATGTTTTTTAAAATTTTGAGTTCCAAATTCTCTTGCTACCTTCCTCTCCTTCCCCTTCCATGAGACAGCAAACAATCTGATATTGTTTATATGTGTGCAATATTGCAAAACATATTTCCATATTAGTCATGTTGGGATAAAACCACAAAGAAAAACAAAAACAAAAATACAAAGTAAAAAATAGTTTGCTTCAATCTGCCTTTAGACTCCATCAATTCATTCTTTGAGGGTGGATAACATTCTTCATCATGAGTCATTTGGAATTATCTTGAATCAATTGCATTGCTGAGAACAGCTAAGTCACTCACAATTGATCATCGTACAATATTGCCATTACTGTGTACATTGTTTGCCTCATTCCTTTCACTTTGCATCAGTTCATGTGAGTCTTTCCAGAAATTTATCAGTCTTTACCAAAAATATGAAGATATACTCAGAGAATCCTAAAGAATAACTTTAAAAAAATGCTGGAGCAATTAACAAGTTTAATAAAGTTGTAAGATACAAAATAAACCCACATAAATCCTCATGATTTCTATGTATTACCCATAAAACCCACCAAGAAGGGATAGAAAGAGAAATTCCATTTAAAATAATTATGGATGAGATAAAATACTTGGGAATCTAACTGCTGAGCTAAATCTAGGGACTACATGAACACAATTACAAAACTCTTTACACACAAATAAAGTCAGATCTAAACAGTTGGAGAAATACCTATTGCTCATGGGTAGGCTGAGCCAACATAACAAAAATGGCAATTCTACCTAAATTAATTTATTTATTCAGTGCCATGCTAGTCCAGAAACTTAAGAATTATTTTGTAGTTCTAGAAAAAATAACAAAATTTAACTGGAACAGCAAAAGTTAAAGAATATCAAGGGAATAAATAAAAAAATGTGAAAGAAGACATTCTAGCAGTAACAGATTTTAAACTATATTACAAAGTACTAATAATGAAAACACTCTTGTATTAGCTAAGAGTTAGAATGGTGGATTAGTGAAATAGATTAGATATACAATACACAATAGTTAATGACCATAGTAACCTAGTACTTGATAAACCCAAAGACCCAAGCTTTTGGTCAATAACAACAGTTGCAGGGAAAACTAGAAAGTAATTTGGCAGTAACTAGGAATAGGCCAGCATCTTGCATAGAGTACCAAGATAAGGTCAAAATGGGTAAATGATTTAGAAATAAAGTGTGATACCATAAGTAAATTTGGGGAAAATGGAGAAATCTACCCATCAGATCTATAGATAAGGGAAGAGTTTATGACCAAACAAGAGTTAGAGAAGAACATAAAAAGTAAAATGGATAATTTTGATTACATGAAATCAAAAAGGTTTTGTACAAACAAAACCAATGCAGCCAAAATTAGAAGGTGAGCAGGAAAATGAAAAAATATAGTAAGTTTCTCTAATATAGACCTTGTTTCTCAAATATATAGGAAAATGAGTCAAATTTATAAAAATATGAACCATCCTCCAATTGATAAATGGTCAAAAGATATGACCAGGCAGTTTTCACAACAAGAAATGAAAGCTATCAACAGTCATATGGAAAAATACCTTAAATCACTATTGATCAGAGAAACATGCATTAAAAGAACTCTGAGGTGTCACATCTATAATATTAACTAACATGACAGAAAAAGAGAAGAACAAATGCTGGAGGAGATGGAATTACAGAGACACAAATATACCACTGGTGGAGTTGTGAATTTGGTTTATCCATTCTGGAGAATAATTTGGAATTGTGTCTAATGGGTTATCAGCAATATGATTACTAGGTTTATATCCCAAAGACATCAAAAGAAAAGAATCTATATGTACAAAATATTTATAGCACCTCTTTTTATGAAAGCAAAGAATTGGACATTGCATATGATTGTCCTGGAATACTATTGTGCTATTCAGAATATCCTGGGAAGACTTTTATGAACTGATGCAAAGTGTACTGAACAGATGTGGCAATAATGATCAATTGTGAAAGACTTAACTACTCTAATCAGTACAATGATCCAATAGAATTCTAAAGGACACATGGTGAAGAATGCATATTACTTGCCTTCTTAAAGGATGGGGGAGAGGGTAGGAGGGAGGAAGAGAGTTTGGAGATGAAATTTCTTTTAAAAAAGAGTGTGTGCATGTGTGTGTGTGTGTGAGAGAAAGAGAGAGAGAGAGAGAGACAGACAGAGAGAGAGAGAGACAGAGAGACAAAGAGACAGAGACAGAGAGACAGACACAGACACAGACAGACAGAGACAGAAAGAAAGAGAGACAGAGAGAGAATCCTGTTCACAGGCCCATTTGTTATCCAGGCATCTCAAGGTCAAAACCCCAGTTCTATAGGCTTTGGAGTGATTCTCATACAGTACTGTGCAAAAAAGACTATGTTTGCCTTTCACACTTCCCATCTCTTTTTTCACTGGTTCCCTTAGTCTTGTTGGCATTCCCGCTGAGCTCGGGTCCATCACTGTCTTCAAACTAACTCCTGCCTACTCATAGCTCTCCATTGGAAACCGTTACATGATTTTATGAAGATAGTAGTAGAATACTAGAATAGGAGTGAGAACGACCTGAGGTCACATATTGTGTCAGATACCTACGAAGTGTGTAACACTGGGAAAATTACTTAACCTCTCTAACTCTCAATTTCCTTATCTGTAAATTGATAAAAATAGCATCTATTTTGGGGTTGTTGTGAAGATCAAATAAGATGTTCAATCACTTAGCACTTTTTAAAGTGCTAGAAAAATGCTAAGATGATGATGATGATTTTAGATATTAAGATGCCTCAGACAGGCTTGTTGCTCTATGATTTAGAACTATCTCAACCCTACCTCTCAACCCAAACCTTTGCTTTTTGCTACTTCCTGTCTTTCCAGATGTTTTTTTCTCTTTTATTCAGAGAGAACTTTTAAATAAGGTCACAATAATATAATAGTGGATGATGAGAGGCTGCTGTATTACTTTTCATCACACATTTGCCTCTGATGGTGGGAAGTTTTAGGCCAAGGATGGGGAACCTGCAGCCTTGAAGCCACATGTGGCCTTCAACAGCCTTTTGACTGAGTCCAAGTTTTACAGAACAAATTATTTTATTAAGGGGATTTGTTCTGTGAAGTTTGGATTCAGTCAAAGGGTCACACTTGAGGCTGTAAAGGGCCACATGGGGCCTCAAGACCTCAGGTTCCCCACCCCTGTTTTAAGCAATCAGCTGTGTGGGTAAGTGACTTGAAAATGTTTCAGGGTAGATGGGTCTTTCCAAATAATATTATCAATGTGGCTAGTTACTCCCTGCAGCAACTGCCTTCCTAGGAACTGACCTGCAGGAGAGTTCACAGCTGTGGGAACATTCCTTTTGGAGGTTAACACCATACTGCCTGGCTTCCCTCTAATATGTCAAGCAATGTTAAGCATACAAAGGCAAAACTCAATGAAAGGAAGGCACTAAGTAAGTGAGATTAGAGTTGGCAGAACCAAAGGAGGATATTTACGTAGATCAAGGTACATGGCACTATCCAAGACTGCCCAAGTGCCCAGGCTGTGTTACTGAATGTTTAATTTGCTTCACAAACATGATCAATTGAGTGTTCTAAAAACAATTAGCATTCTGAATGTATACTATAAGGAGATTAAGTAGAACATAACTAAGGTAGGGTGACTGTGGCTTTATCCTAGAGTACCAAAATTTAGAGGGTAATGGTGACATTCATACTTCTTTTACCTATAGAAACAAGTGAGCTTAACACCAAGCTGTCAAGAATAACATGTTAAAATAGGAAGCTATAGCAGTAGTGAGCAGTAGTGAATTAGTCACAGTCACTGGATCTCAATGTCCTCATCTATATCATGAAAGAATTGAAATAAACATTCTCAGAAGACCCTCACAGAAACAGATCTTTGATCCCAGTGGATAGTCAGACGCTGCCAAGGTGAGCTCCTCCCTGGCTGCCCACCCAGAAACTTTTCTAGTAGTCTCTTGATGTTACAGGGTGTCTGTCCCCCTGTTAAGGGGGAAGGATCATAGGGTTTCTCCCTACCTGAAACCTTTCCTTAAGATTTTCCCCAACTGAATTTATTTTTTAAAGCTTATTTGAGGGTTCTTTCCATGCTGTTTGTTTTGTTATGCTTATCTATAGGGAGTTGGGGTAGGGAGGTGTAGAATGGCTACTGCTGACTCAGGTTAAGATATGGAAAGCTTTCCTCTCATCGGGTTGCACAATATCTCCACCTCTCCTCCTTAGACTTGGAATACTCAGACTCAGTTGGTCTGTACCAAGGTATTCATGACATTTGGCTTCAATTACAGAACAATATCAGAAACACTGATTTTCCAGAGAGCTTCTCCCCTAATCTTCACAATGATAAATTTATATATATATAATACACACATATATACATGTATATGTACATATATATAACAGAAATAACATATTATATAGAAGTACATATGATCTTTAAATAATCTCTAAATACTATATTTTGTGCTCATAAACCTATAACATAGAAATTTTATATAAATATATATAATATATATGCAATTATACATATAGACAGCGGTGTGTTGGAGGCAACTCATAGTGACTCATAAAAATCAGTTGCTAAATTTCCGGTGTGAACATTTACACCTTGGAACTTATCAAAATGTTACAAATCTGGGCTTGTTTCAATATTTTGTTGATTGTCTAGACTTAGGAGAGTGATGGAGAAAATGGTAATAAGGTTGATTATACTTTAAAGTGTGTCATATATACATTTTTTCAGAGAGCTGGCTGTTAAACATTTACCAGTACACCCCTAGATATAGCTCGCTAGATATAGATATATAAAGACATAAATGTCAGATAAAGATGATACAGATATATAGACATAGAGATTATATATTAGAAGGAAAGTAATAAGCATTTATTAAAAGCTTACTATGTGCCAGGTACTTTATAAATAGGACAAGTAGTGTATCATTTGATTCTCATAGCAACTTATATGGATTATGATCTCCATTCTATGTTGAGGAGACTTAAAGAGACTAACCTAGGGTCATACAGCTAGTAAGTGCCTGAGGCTGTATTTGAACTTGGGTCTTCCTAAATCTATACCCAGCTCTCTGTCAACTGTGCTTAGGTGTTCTATAGATCTTGGTCTAGAGCTAGGTAGATATGTAGGAGTGTCCATCTTTATGGATCATGTGTAGGGATGAGTCTGTGCCCTGGATGCTTCTGGTGAGTCACATAGGCTAAAGGACATGTGTGAACAACAGAAACTGATTAGTGCCTTGGTCTCTGATATGGGAAAGCTAAGCCAAAGAGCATTGGGAGAGAGGGCTTCTGCTCTCTTTTGAGGTGGTTAATTTTTTTGTTGGGATAGCCAACATCAGCTTTCCACTGGAATTTAGAAAGAAGGGGAGAATATTTCTCTGCTCTCTCCCTGCCCACCTATAATTACAGTAGTGAGAACATGTGCTTGCATAAGTGAACCTGATCCTGAATCTCAATTCTTTCATTGCTTCTTTTATTTTTGTGATACTTTCCCTGAGCACAGATCAATGAATTAGTGATCCTAAGAGATGGATATTTCCAACCTTGGTGGCTCCCTTCTAAGTTTGAGACACACACAGAGTCCTTGAACTGGGTGCTGTTTGCCCAGCATGAGATGCTTCCTGAAACTACACTCTTTTTGGAGGAAGAAGTGATAATCTATAGGGGAATATGTCATGCCATGGCTGGATAGAAGTCTTGGCCCTTGAATTGTTGCTCTGATGAAACTGAAATCTGTTAAGCAGCTCTACAAGTCTTCCAGGAATATTTCCTATTTCCTGGGAGCATATCATCAGAGTGCTTTGTTATAGTTTTATGTTGTATTTGGCAATACACACTTGGGAGTCCTATGTGTTAAGCATTTCTTTTGCAAGCAAAGAATCTTATTAATGCATTAGACATGAGACATAGCTAAGATTTTTTGAGAGATTTTCCCCAGAATTCTAGAATGGAGGCAATGAGCCAGAATATGGGAAAGAGCCTAAAATGGAAAGGGAATGGATTTAATTCTCAGGGCTGTTTTCAAAAGAACAAAATCTTGGATTTTATAAGTCTAATTTCTATATCTAAGAATGGCAAACTCTCTTCCCACTATGGCTGACTAGGGCACTAGCATTAGGAAGAATGAGGTGATATGTTTTTTTTTATAAATCCAAATGGCATCAAATATAGGAAATGGTTTTGTTATTTCCTTTCTTAAATACAAAACTCTGTATTTGTAAGTCACTTAATTATGAGTCAGAAATGAATCTGTGATGATGGAATGGCAATATTCATTAATAATTAGGGAAATGAGCTCTGCATAATATTTTCTAATAGGCCCAACCCTTCTATTTCCTGCATGATAACATTTATAAAGGAAATATGCCATAATAAGATAAGGTATTTTCTTTCAGGAGCATATTTATGACTTGGTTTTGGTCTTGAAAAGATTCTGCTTCATACTGGCAATTGGTTTAAAAACATCTATATTTTACTCTCTACTCATTGTTATATTGTAGGGGGAGAGATGAACCCAGGGATATAGAAATCCCAAACCAAAATTCCCAAGGCAAGGTCACCTGGAATAAATTCGCAGATCCAAGCATTCTTTAAGTCAAGGAGGCAAGGATTTATTATGCTTTACATAAATAAAGCGGGCAAGAGTTCTTAGGGAACCTGCAACCATACAGGGCTACAGGGAAAGTTTAAGTACAAGATTTAGGGGGGAAATCTGTCAATTAGGTGTGTTGGGGTGGGATCAGGGAGTGGTCAAGGCGTGATTAGGGGTTGGTCAGTTCTTAAAGGAACATGCACTTTTTGTATCTACTGTGCAGGTATCTTACCCAGAGTTCACAGGGAAATAGCCCAAACAGGGGCTACCCGGGGGTGTGGTTTTGCCTGTGAAATGTCACTAAGTCACCAAAAGTTCACAGCTGACTGGGAATATCCAGGTGGATTCCATCACGTGTCTTGTTAGACAAGATTAATGTAAGGGAGTATACATTTGACTATGTCTAAGATACATGTTAGACTCAGTGTATATAATCAGTTATCAGCATCCTGAATCAATCTGTAATTGGGCATAGCTGCTTACTGAGGAAGAAGCAGACATAATTTTGGGGCACGCTGCCCTTTAGCTAGAGAGGCTGCCTGGGAAAGAATATGTCTGAGCACTAGATGTGTTCTGAAATTGCAATTCTGCCACAGGCACAGGCACCCAAGCAGAGGCTAAGGGGAAATGCGATGTTAGAATTAGGGTCCAAGAACAAGCATCCCATCAATATCACACCCAATCATAGGATCCTCTAACTAGAGCTGGAAGGGACCTTAAAAGCTGTCTAATCTACTGCCCTTGTTTTACAAATGAAGAAACTGAGTCCCAAGGAGGGACTCACCCCAATACCTACCCAAGGTGACACTGATAGTAATTGTCAGATTTGATATTTGAATCCAAATCCTCTGACTCCAGAATCAGTGCACTTTCCATTGTCCCATGTTCCTTCAAATCTCTACTCCTCTGCCTAGCTTTCAAATTTCTTATTATATTGATTTTGCTATGTTCTCTTTAGATACACCCGTGGAAAGTGGTTGATTTTGTTCTTTCCTGGGATTTTGAGTCAATCAAGTTAAATTTAGCAAGCATTTTAAAGTGTCTACTATGTGCCAGACAGTTTACTTTTTCATAGAGATACAGGGAATAAAAAAATTGAATAATTACCTAATTTTTACACAGACCCAGATAAACAAGTGCAATATATATACATATAATACACACACACACACACACACACACACACACACACACACGCCCTGAAGCTCAGGGGACTCTAAAATAAAGGAAAGCATTGTAAGCTTACGTTGACCCAAATTTATCCTAGGGAGAAAAAAAAATCTCCAGTTTCCCTTTGCTGGAAATCCAAGGGAGCGAATATGCTGGGAAAGAATCTCAAAAGAAAAGCCCTCAAAAGAATGAGAGCTGTTGAGTTCTTGCAGATAGTTCTGGGCAGAGTTATCTCCACAAGGGTACGTTTTCCTGACTTTTGATGTCTATTCATCTTTGACACAGCCTGCCAATCACAAGGATCAGACAAGCACTGTTGTGCATAAGCTATAGGAGTTTCATGACCCAGTATATCTCTATACATTCTCCAGGACTCTTATTAAAGACCAGACTTAACCATTAATAGAGACAAATAAGCTATTACAATTCACATTATTTTGTCCAAGTAATTGACTTCTGCCCACTTTCCTGTAAGAAATTAATCCATACACTATATCAACACAGTGTTTCATCTCTTCCATGTGAAGAGAGGTGAAAATTCTTGTTATAACTTTCTATTTTGTTGTGGACCCTTCCATTAGCATAGAGGTTTTGTTTTTCTTTTTTAATATGTTTTCTTTGGTTTTAGGCTCCACTCCCTTTCCCACAGGATAAATTTGGTTTGGTGTGAGCCCAGAACTCTCTCCTTATTGCTATCTGCTGGGCCCTGGAATGTATATATTTTTTTTACTTCTTCATTGTATCTAAGTATTTTTGTACATATCATGTAATTACTTTCAATTTACCTGTCTATATACATACTTACCCTAATAGAAGGTAAGCTACTTCAGGGCAGAGACAACTTAGTTTTTCTTTGTCTTTGTATCCTCATAATCTAGCATTCTATCTGGCACTTTATAACTGTTTACTGAACTTAATCTAATTGACTCAGGATGCAATAAAGAAATACAACCCCTTACCTTCCATGGGAGGTCATGTATAGTGCTCCTCAGTAAGAAGTCAAAATGCCAATCCAGATTAATGAGAAGGGCTCCAATCTAGCAATTCAAGAGTTTCCTTGATCACTTGGTTAAATTTATACAAGGTAAAAAAAATAGTCAGTGAAGCCAGGGGTGTGGTAGTGAGCTGAGCCTAGAAAAGAATTCAAAGAGGCCTAAGTCAATCTTTTATGCCTGTGAAATGTGTGGCTCTGGGATTGAGGTTGCTACAGAATGCATTTATTTGTTCATTTACCACTACTGTTGCCATCAAGTTTTCTCTCAGGGTTCATGTCCTTTCTGTCAGACTGAGAATGGATGCTACAGAATGAAGTAGGGTACATGGATCTATCTATTGTTTCATCTCAAAAACAGTTAAGAACTGTGTCCTGATGTCTGCATTTTCAACTAAGAAATATGGAGCAGTGTTACTTCTTTCCTCCAACTAACAAATCAGATTTGAGATGAAATATGACAACTTTCCATGCATTGCTAGGCACTGAGATTTTAAAAGGGGACAGTAACAAGGTCTTGGTACTATTTAGAATGAAAGTTCTAGAAAAAGAAAAAGTTTCAGCAAAGGTTTAGTCTTTCTCTTTTTAAAATCTACTCAGCTTTGCATGTGTAAGTGTTCTTGTACCTTCATACCTCATACCCAGTTATATGCCCTGCAGAGATCAAATAAGGAAGAAAGGGGCTTATACACAGAAAAAAAAATATTTTAGCAGCTCTTTTTATGGTAGCCAAGAACTAGAAGTTAAGAGAATACTTCTCTGCTGGGGAGTGGCTGAACAAATTGTTGTATATGGATATAATGGAATGTTATTAGGCCATTAGAGATGTTGAAAAGGGCATTTCAGTAGAAAAGGGGAAAACTTCTATGAATTGATGGAAAGTGAAGTGAGCAGAAACAGGGGAATAATTTATATAATGACAATACTATTATAGAGGAAAAAAAACCTTGAAAGATTTTAGAACTCTGATCAATGGTGATGTCATGAGTCTAAAGGACTGAAGAATCATGACCAGAGAGATGAAAGACAAAATGAAGAATGAGCCAAATATTATGAGAGTTTAATTTTTTTGTTTTTTATTGCTCATGGTGGGGGGGTGCAGTGAGAGAGACAGATGTAGTAGCAATTAGATTTGAAGAAATTTCCCACCCATTAATAGGCCATGTGACCTGTTTACATCACAGAAAGCCCAAGACATATGTGGTGGGAGGAGCTTCCTGACAGGAAAAGGAAGTTATGTCACGGAAAATGCTGGGAGAGAGAGAGATGCTACGGCTACTAATAGCTGCTAATGGCCACCGTCCTGATTGTTAAAACTGACCAGCTGACTTAGCTGTACTGTAAGTTTATTTTGGGGAAGATCCCAGCAGGGGGTCTGAGAGGTTTTGGGATGGCGAGTCTCCAGGTTGTGATATGGTGTTTTAAGTTCCTTGCTGTTATGATAAAGTGGGCCGACTGGCTGCGGGAGCTGAACATTTGGTTATGGGATATGATTTTCTGGTGTCTGAATAAATGTTATACTTCTTTTACCTTCTTTATGGAGAGTCTCTTACACCTTGTGATACAGAACTACATAGGCATATTCACGATTAATGTTGATGTTGTGTTTATTGTCTTACTGTTTCAACAGATAACAAATAGTTGTTAAGTTCCTAAGGAGGAAATAATGAATAAAAATAATTTTTCCTCTCTCCTTCTCCTTTAGACAAAAGAATTAAAAATGAATAATAGGATACATCCCCTGAATGCAACAGATTACCAAACCTTAAGTGTTCCCAGAACATTACACAATAACTTTCAATGTTGTGTAAGCCTCCATAAAATAACTAACATTATATAGAATTTTAGGGTTTATCAGGCACTTCATACATATTGTCTCATTTGATCCTCATGACAATCTTGTGAAGTAGGTTCTATTATTGTTCCCATTTTTTCTGATGAGGAAACTGATGCTCAGAATGGTTCAATGACTTGCCCAATGCCACACAACTAGTAAGGGTCTAAGAGGGGATCTGAACTTAAGTTTTTATTACTCCAAGTTCAGTACTCTATCCACTATGGCCTTTCTAGCTCAGTTGTAGAACTCAAGTTGTATTATGAATGAGACTGATTTAGTCCAAGCATGAATTATATAAGTTGTCTAAAGAAGGAAGCCAAGCTAATTGGCAAGTGAAGAATGGGAACTCAATGTTGCTGAGACCCAGCTCTGGGTATCATATGTTCTAGCCACCTCTGCTAGCTTCCTAGTTTTATTTGCCTTCAGAAAACTTGTAGAAAAGTGGTTGGTAATGGAAATGTCCATCATGTAGGGGCAAATTGTAACAACAACAAGAAACTTTGTCTCTATCTGTATGGGATAAATAAGCACTGTGTTGGTGTAAGGTGTGAATTAACTTCCAATGTATAGGAAAGTGGGCAGAAGAACATTGCCTGGATGATATAATGTGAATTGTTTGAAAAAACGTTATACACTAACATAGTCAAAGGAAGTTTTAATACCTTACTTATCTCTATTAAGTGCTCAGCCCTGTCCTGAGCAAAAGTTTTAAGGACTGAATGCTTCATTTCTATTATTGTACACACACACACACACACACACACACACACACACACACACACACACTCATACACACATGTGGATAGATAGAGAGGCAGATAGATAGATAGAGAGATAGATAGATATGTATGTTCATGAATGTGTAGAACTACACTTGGTCATAAAGTTCTTAAGAGTTGATGTCAGAAATTGAGAAGAAGACCACTTAATATTAATGGAATACGAAGGTCGTCCCTGTCCATTAACAGGCCTATGTGACCACATGTCACATGTGTTCAATCACAGCTGTGGTAGATCATGAGTCACACAGAGCCCTTTGGAGGAGGAACTTGCCGGAGGAGGAACTTGCCTAAGGAGGAACTTGCTTAAAGGGGAAGCTTGCTTAGGGTGAGGTTTGCTTACTGTGAGGCTTGCTTGTAGGAAGGTTTTTACTCCTTTTGGTACTAAACTAATTATGCACTGAGTCAAGAGGGTTGTGATGCCTTATGGCTCTGAGAAATATATATATATATATATATATATATATATATATGTACATACATACATACATATATATATATATATGTACATACATACATACATATATATATATCTTCTGAGGTGACATTTTGCTTTGGGGGCATACTTATGAGAAGCACCTTTTGATTCCCTGGATTGTACTCTGAGTAGCTATTTGTTCAGAGCCCCTGACTACTCAGATGTATCTATGCTCCCCTGATCCAGTGGTTTTTGTAAGTGGTTGTATTACCTTGTTCAGACAGCTGGAGCCCTGTCTATTGATCTTTGTGTTAATTTCTATGCTTATATTTTCCTTGCTGGTATTTTCTCTACATTCAGGGTGCTCACCTTTCCCCTAACTAGTGAATGTAATTAAAGTAGGATTGTTGACCCCCTTAAAAGTTGCTTTCCTTTGAGAAAAGCAGATCAAAGGACCTGAGCTGGCAGGCCATCCTGGGTGTGCCAGGGTGTTTGCTGTTACAACCAGCTATCAGGCATTATTCCCTGAGCTCCAAGAAGGCATCTTCTTTGTTCCAGGCCAGCTAGACTATTCCCTATTGTTAAATCTCCATATTCTATGTAACCCCTGTGCATTCACACAATCCCTACTCCATGACTATATGGTACTTGACTCTTCTTTGGTCGTCCAATTCCTTATCTTCCTTTAAGGCTCGGCTTAGGTCCTATCTCCTTTGTTAAATTTTCCCTGACGCTGTTCCCACTCCTGATCCTTCTCACTCCCCCACCTTTGGCTTCCTCTTCGGATAATTCTAGAGCACTTTGATCTCTTTTCCTCTTGCTGCTTTCTAACTTACATTGCACTTATCTGTGACCATGTTATTCCTTTCCTTCCCCAACTCTTACAATGTAAGCTCCATGAATGCTTGTCTTTGTATCCCCAGAGCGGCAGTATGGTGTCTTTGATAAAGGTCGAGCTTTGGAGTCAGGGGTCAAGTCCTTCTTCTGACACATACTGCCTTTCACTTAACCCCTCAGTGTCCCAGAGCACACTCTAAGACTCTAAGTTACAAAAAGTTGGCATTGGTTAAAACCTGGTAAGGATTTCCATACCTAGAGTTCCTCAAATGGATGAAATCAGTGATTTATATTCTTTTATCTCCTGAAAAGCAATGGTTAGCTCCACAATTGAGCACTAAGCCTGGAATAAAAAAAAAATTGCTTTCAAATCTAGCTTCAAACACTTAGTAGCTGTGTGACCTTGGGCAAGTCACTTAATTTATTTGCTCCAGTTTTCTCATTTAAAATAGGGATAGTAAAAAGTACCTACCTCCCAGGGTTGTTGTGAAGATCAAGTGAGATAATAATTGTAAAGTACTTAGCAGAGTAGCACATAGTAGGTGCTATACAAATGCTATTATTACTTTTATTATCATTCATAGTAAGTGCATAATAAATGCTTGTTGCATTGGTGAATTATCATTGTCATACAGAGAAGCAAAGCATCATAAATGAAAAACACCTTAAAAGCCATCTAGTCCAATCCCTTCTTATTTATTATGACAATGATTATTTACCTAAATGAAAGTTTTCTTGTCAAGAATGCCAGAAAGAAAAAAGCGATATTTTAGAATACTTGACCCTGTATTGCTCTGGCTTAAAAGAGAGTGATGCTGCTAAATTCATTTTGTGATATTGTCATTCAAATTCTGAACTTTATTTATTATGGGCAAAAGAATTCTAACTTTGTCCTGATGAATCACTGCAAGAATTTTGTCCATGGTCTCAGGGAATAGGATTTGTTTTCTCCAGAATGAGTTCTCCACCACACTGAGATTTTTTTCTGTCTTCCAAGCATTTGGATAACATCCATAGCTAACAAGACTTTTCCTTTTAGCCACTTCCATGCAACTTTTATTGAGATAGAATAGAACAGCTTATGGATAAGAGTGACCAGCTGCAGAAATCCAAGTGTTTAGACAACAGTGATTAGACAACATATGCTTAATATCAGTTGAGACATTCATCTTTCTCTTTCTTTCATTAGGACAGTTCTAGATCAACACTTCAGAAAAAGCAAAGCAGGTCAGAGATACTCAAACTTTTTCCAGTGATAATGCCTTTGCTCCCCTAATATGAGGAGAATAGAGATGAGGTTCATTCCTCAAAAAGCTGCAACTTGGGAAAATAATTTAAAATCCAAACTCTTTCCTCAATCTTCTCTTTTCTCCTTCTGTTGAAGTATCTTGGAGCTATATCAAATGGGAGGAAACTGCCTCAGAATAATGACACCTTCCAGCTCATTTATGTAGCACTTTATGATTTATAAAGTATTTTCCCCGCATCTCTATGAAATAGGGAATAGAATTATTATTACCATATTTTCATTCTCATTTTACAAAGGGGGAAACTGAGGGTGGGAGAGATGAAATGATCTGTCCAGGGTCACACAGCTAGTAAGTGTCAATCCCAGGATTGGAAGCCAGATCTGCTGCTCCCAGCTCATAAGTCTAGTGTCTGTGGATGCTGTTGCACATAATCTGCTTGTAAGTATTTGCTGGTGGTGGTATAGTATGGATGGAAAGACTACTGGATTTGAATTCAGAAGACCTAATTTTAAATCTTGATTCTGCCCTTTACCACTAGTGTTACCTTAGGTACATCACTTAACCACTCTGGCTCTCAGTTTCTTCATCTGTAAAAGTAAGTGGTTAGATTAGAAGAGCTCTATGGTCCCTTCTAACTCTAATCCGTGACCTTCCTATTATCTTCCTAACCCTGCTCCCCCATCCCTGGCCAATCCAAACTCTAATTCTGGTATTGACTATTGACAACTATCTCAAAATGCTGTTATTTGTGGTTAAGGGACCTGTAAATATGAAAGACTTTAGATAAATCCAGATCTGATATTACATCTAGTAAGAGATTGTCTTTCTTACCAGTATAACATAAAGATATTTATGTAAATAAGTAATTATTCCAATCAAAAGTTATCAATACACTGAATTTCATTGATAGACCCCAAACTTCATTTTGGCCAGTGGTTTGAACCATATAATCCAATCAAATTGTTTTCTAGTGAAGCTAGGATATGTATGTAGATCAGATCTGTGATTCCTGGAATATTGGGGATTCACTAAATGAGGAAAATCCCTCTAAAATGCAGGATGGAAACTTCTCTGCAACTTATATTCTTATGGATGTGATTAGAGCATTGTGAGGTAAAACAACTTGCCTGGAGTCACATGGCCAACAGGTCTCAGGGGTGGAATTTGAACCAGGTCTTCTAGGCTCTTAGACTAACTCTCCATCTACTGCAACACACCATCTCTCTAGAATTACTAGAAGGATACTTTTAATGTATGTGTATTTTTTCCTCTTCCACTAGCTTTACACATATCCCTAGTAGTGCAAATGAATGATAAGATGCTTATAGTATAGGTAAGCAAGACCAATTTCCTCCCCTCCCGCACTGATGTGCACATTATTGTGGTTAGTCCATTCAGACAAAAAAAAGACCCACTGGTGTGGCCAGAATGGCCTTTGTTTTCTTTGAGTGACTCAGCTTACCTCATTGAGCCTTGTTGGGTGCTGGGGCTTCTCTTCCAGGGCAGGAAGCCCAGCGACCATGCCTGGGAACAGAGAACTTCCTGTGTGATGAGTCATGGGGCTGGCTGAGGGGAGGTGTTGACTCCAGAGCCATGCCCTATTGGGTGTTAACCTAGGGGAAGGGGCCAACTCAAGAACCAATCGGCCCTGGTCATTCAGGCAATGCTTGATGATGTCAAAAACTCTATAAGAGGGAGAGGACAGCTTGAAGAGCTCCCTTTCCTTTTCCGGTTGGAGCCAGAGATGCCTACAGCTGAAGCTGAAGCAGGAGCTGCCGGTAGCAGAGCTGACCCACATGCGGAACAAGGAGTGCTGAACAAGGACTTGTGGCCAGTGGGTAATCTTCTTACCATAGAGGGGAAGCATGCACATGATTTTGCTTTATACCATCATGCTTCTCTGTGGCCTCCTGGTTACTCTTGTGAGGCAGACTTATTGGGCCTGGAAGCTTTTGATCAAAATATCAAAATGGGGATGCTGGTTTGTGGGTTGGCTACTGTGGAGCCTAAATATATGCTTTAGTTCTTCTGCCTTCTACCTAGAGAATTCCTTATATCCCACGGTTCTGAACCTTTCAGACATATATGAGATTCTCTTTGAAATCATAAATTCTGCCTTCATAATACAACTAGTTATGTGACCATTATAACATATGGGATGGCTGTACATAAGGACTGCCTAATAAGTCACAGAATCTACAGCTGGAAGAAAATTTAAATCTCCAGTTTAATCTTCTCACTATATAAATGGGGAAATTCACTTTATAAATGAGGAAACTGAATCCCTGATAAGTAAAGTCACTTGTCCACTGACATCTAACATTTAGCACAGCAGGAATTTGAAACTAGGTAGTTCCTCTGACTCAAAATGTCATGATTTTTTTTCCGCTATGCAACACAGGAAACATCAATTAAATATATAATTGGAATCTAATTATTGAAACACATATCTTTATACTTCAGAAAACAGACCTTAGATTCTAATACGACGTGTTTGCAACCTATTGCGTTCATTACTTCAATTGAATCATTGATTGATTTATTTCTGAATGAGGGTGGTGATAGATGAAAGACTTGGAAGAGTAGGGCTAATTGAAAGGGCATAGTCTGGATCAAAAGAGATATGGAAGCTAGGGATCCAAATAGAGCCAAACTGATATGATGCCGTATTCAGGATCTAGGGATTAAGAAGCAGCCAGAAACCAAGTCAGAAGAGAGAGTCAAGTGCTAGACAACTAGTTAGAAAGTACCTCAAGATGTCAGAGGTCAAGAAGGAGCTCCTGAGAATTTAGGCTTGGCTCCTTGGCCAGTGAAAGATGAATGAAAAAAAAATGTGGTCAAATAATGTTGAATTATGAGTGGTATTCATATTGTAACAGCTCTTTCAAAAACCTCTGCTGCAGAGGTTGCTATTATGGTGACCATAGCTTTAAGGGCCAAATGGAATTTTTAGGATTTGACATGTGGGACTGGAAGTTTTTGAAGATAGTGATAAGAGAGATAAAATAAAGGTGGTATGAAAGAAACAAGGGAGAAGGAAGAAAGATGAGAAAAAACTTCTTTCTTGAGAGAAATGTCAACTATTATTTTATGAAGAAACATAAAGAGAATTTTATAATGAATGAATCCAGAAAGAGATTTTTTTAGAGTAATTGCTTGAAAGAAGCTGAAAAAATAATTTTTTCCATTACGATGAAAAATTTGAGAAAACAGAGAAAAAAGATGGTGTAGTCTTCCTTCTTCATAAAATTATTACCTTTATCTTGCAAAGAGGCTTTTAAAATATTATGTATTTTTAACATTCTTTTCTTTTTAAATTTTAAATGCTAAGTAATGCCACAAAAGAATTCCTGGAGCAACAGAACCCACAAAATGTCAGGGTGAAATAATTTTCTAGCCAAAGACAACTTAGAAGGTCAGCAAGAAAGGTCTGTTGCACCTGAGTGAGAGTGGAAAATATTCCAGTGCAGGTTGTACCAGTGCAGATTCAGCCCGAACAAAACAGGAACCACTGAATAATCAATGGCAATGGCTGCTTCCAGATTTCTCAGTCCACAGGTGGTAGGGGAGTCAAATGATTGGTAAGAAGGAGAATAGAGGAGTTTCTTTGCTAGCACTGAGGCAGGACCTGGTTGCTTTGCCCATATATGGATCTGGGTTGCAGTCCCAGGTGGCAGTCTCAGGGTGAAGAGGAGCACTAGCACACCAAAGCTTTCAGGTACATTGGAACAGGGACCCTAGTCACCATTCCAGGGCAGAAAAGAGTGCTTACAGTTACTCACAGACCAGAGTGCAGCCTAAGAGAGAAGTAAACACACTTGTCCTTAGATCATACAACTTTGAAAGAACTGAAAACTTACAGGTCCCTAGAAGTATCTCTGAAAACAACTTCACAAAACCCTTGAAGCTTAGGACAGTGCACCCTCTACCCTAGAAGAAGAGCCCTACTTTAACAAAGACTTAAAAGTCAAGTAATAGGCTGGGAAAATGAGCAAACAATGGGAAAAAGGTATGACTATAGAAAGTTGTTATGGTGATAAGGAAGATCAAAACACACAATCAAAGAAGATAACAAAATCAAAGTTCCTAGACACAAAGCCTCCAAGAAAAATATGAATTGGTCTCCAGCCATGGAAGAGCTCAAAAAGGATTTTGAAACTCAAGTAAGAGAGGTAGAGGAAAAATTGGGAAGAGAAATGAAAATGATGCAAGAAAATCATGAGAAAAGGGTCAACAGCTTGGTAAAATTGACATAAAAATAGCGAAGAAAATAACACCTTAAAAACAGACTAAACCAAATGGTAAAAGAGGTACAGAAAGCCATTCAAGAATGCCATGAAAAGCTGAATTGGCCACATGGAAAAAAGAGGCACAAAAATTCACTGAGGAAATAAGAACTTCTTAAAAAGCAGAATTGGCCAAATGGAAAAGGAGGTACCAAAGTTCACTGAAGAAAATCTTTCTTTAAATATTAGAATAGAGCAAATTGAAACTAATAACTTCATGAGAAATCAAGAAATAATAAAACAAAGCCAAAAGATTGGAAAAATAGAAGACAATGTGGAATATGTCATCGGAAAGGCAACTGACCTGGAAAATAGATCCAGGAGAGATAATTTAAAAATTATTAGACTACCTGAAAGGCATGATTTAAAAAAAATCACACATCATCTGTCAAGGAATTATCAAGGAAAACTGCCTTGATATTCTAGAAACGGAGAGTAAAATAGAAATCAGAAGAATCCACCATTCACCTCCTGAAAGAGTTCCCAAAATGAAAACTGACAGGAATATTATAGCCAAATTCCAGAGTTCCAGGTCAAGGAGAATATATTGCAAGGAGCCAGAAAGCAACAGTTCAAGTATGGAGGAGCTGCAGTCAAGATAATGCAAGATTTACCAGTTTTTACACTAAAGGATTGGAAGTCTTGAAATATGAGATTCCAGAGGACAAAAGAAATAGGATTAAAACCAAGAATCCCCTACCTAGCAAAACTAAGTATAATGCTTCAGGGGTAAAATGCACATTCAATGAAATAGAGGACTTTAAAGCATTCTTGATGAAAAGACCAGACCTGAATAGAAAATTCGACTTTCAAATATAAGACTTAAGAGAAGTATAAAAAGGTAAACAGGAAAGGGAAATCATAAGAGACTTGATAAGGTTAAATTTTTTACATTCCTATATGGGAAGATGATACTTATAATTCACAAGAATTTTCTCATGATTAGGGCAGTTAGAAAGTGTATATATAGACAGAGGTATGAGTTGAATATGAAGGGATGATTTCTAAAAATATAAAATTGAAGATTGATAAAAGAATGTACTGGGAGAAAAAGAAAGGGAGAGGTAGAATGAGGTAAATTATCTCACACAAGAGATACAAGAAAAAGGTTTTATAGTGGAAGGGCAGAAGGGGGAAACATGGGAAACATCTGTTTTACCCTACACTACAGGAAAGTAGGAGAGAAAGAGGATAAGAGAAGGGAGGTGATAGAAAGAAGAGAAGATTGGGGGAGGGGTAGTCAGAAGCAAAACACTTTTGAGAAGGTACAGGGTGAAAGGAGAGAGAGAATAGAATAAATAGGGGTGAGGGAAATAGGATGGAGGGGAATAGTTAGCAATAGTAACTATGAAAAAAATTGAAGCAAGTTTCTCTGATAAAGGCCTCATTTCTCAAATATATACCAAACTGAATCAAATTTAAAAAAAAATAAGAGGCATTCTCCAATTGATAAATGATCAAAAGACATGATCAGTTTTCAGATGAAGTCATCAAACCTATCTATAGACATATGAAAAAATGGTCTAACTCACTATTAGATTGGCTAATAGGACAGAAAAAGGAGCACAAATGTTGGAGGGGATGTAGGAAAAATAAGACATTAATGAATTGTTGGTAGTGGTAAACTGATTCACCCATTCTGTAGAGCAATTTGGAACTATGCCAAAGGGCTATAAAGTCACTTATACCCTTTGACCTAACAATACCACTACTAGGTCTGTATCCCAAAAGAAATACAAAACAAAAAGTAAAAGGATGTATATGTACAAAAACATTTATAGCAGCTCTTTTCTGGTGACAAAGAACTGGAAATTCAGGGGATGCCCATCAATTGCAGAATGGCTGAACAAATTGTGTTATGTGATTATGATGGAATACTATTGTACTATAAGAAATGATGAGCAGGATGTTCTTGGAAAAACCTGGAAGGACTTGAATGAGGCAATACAAAGTGAAATATACTGTGTACAAAGTAATAGCAATATTGTAGGATGATCAGCTGTGAATGACAGCTATTGACAGCAATGTGGAGATCCAAGACAGCTCTGAAGGACTTAATAATGAAAAATGCTATCCAGCCCTAGAGAGAGAACTGATGGTGTCTGAATACAGATTGAAACATAATTTTTTTCTTTATTTTTCTTGAGGTGTTTTTATCTATGTTTTCTTTTACAACATGACTAATATGGAAATATTTTTCATGACTATACATACATACAAATATATGTATATATATATATATTATATCAAATTGTTTACCTTCTCAATGGGAGGGTGTTGGGGGGGAAAGAAAGAGAATTTGGAACTCAAAATTTTAAAAACAAATGTTAAAAATTGTTTTCAAATATAACTGGGGAAAAATAAGATACTAAACAAATTTTAAAAATAAATTTTGAATTCCAAATTCTTCTCCTTCCCCAGCTCAATGAGAAGGCACGTAATATATCAATTATACATCTGAAATCATGTAAAATACATTTCTATAATAGCCATATGGCAAAAAAAGCAAAAAAGATATAGAAAGTGAGAAAATTATCATTCATTTTCCACTCAGAGTTCTTTAGTTCTCCCTCCAGAGATAGATAGCATTTTTTCATTATGAGTCCTTTGGAATTGTCTTGGATCATTGTTTGGTCACAGTAGCCAATCTTTCACAGTTGATCATCGTTAAAACATAGCTCTTACTGTGTCCAATGATCTCCTGGTTCTTCTCACTTCACTTTATATCAGTTCACATAGATCTTGCCATGTTTTTCTGAAATCACTCTCCTCATTTCTTCCAATTCAACACTACTCCATTATAATCATGTGCCACAACTTGTTCAGCTATTCCCCAGTTGATGAGCATCACCTTTATTTCCAATTCTTTGCCATCACGAAAAGAGCTGCTATAAACATTTTTGTACATACAGATCCTTTTCCTTTTTCTTTGATCTCTTTCAGATACAGACCTAGTAGTGGTATTGGGGTCAAAGGGTGTGTGAAGTTTGATTACCCTTTGGATATAGTTTTAAATTCTTCTCTAGAATGGTTGGATTGGTTCACTACTCCACCAATAGTGCATTAGTGTACCTATTTTTCAAATTCCCCCTAAAATCTGTCATTTTCCTTTTCTGTTATATTAGCCAATTTGATTGGTATGAGATGGTACCTCAGAGTTGTTTTAATTTGTATTTCTATAATAGTGATTTAGAGCATTTTTATGACTGCAGATATCTTTGATTTCTTCTTCTGAAAACTGTGTGTTCATATCCTTTGAGCCTTCAGCAACTGGAGAATAGCTCTTATATTTATTAATTTGACTCAATTATGTATTTGAGAAATGAGCATTTATCAGAGAAGCTGATTGTAAATTGTTCTTAAATTACTTCATTGTGTATGGTGCCTTTTTAGCAAAATTTGGTTTTCTTCATTATTTCTTTCAATTAGATCTATTTTTGCTTTTGCTTTGTTTAAGATCATGATTGCTAACACTGGCTTTTTCACTTCAGCTGAAGCATATTAGATTCTGCTCTAGCCCTTTGTTTTAATGCTGTGTGTCATTCTGTTTTAAAGAAGTCTCTCTTTATTTTATTTTATTTTATTATCTTTATATTATTATTTATATTATATATATTTATATATATTTATATATTATATATATATATATATTTATATATATATATTTATTTATATATATTTATATATATATATATTTATATATATATATATATAATATTTATATATATTATTTATATTATATATCTTTATATTATTTTATTATCTTTATTTATTGAATGACATGGGAGATACTGGGGCACAGGATCCCCCAGCATGGCATGCCCTCATCAGAGAACATGCTGTGCTTTATGAGCAAAGCAGAATTGAAGTAGCTCAAAAGAAATGTGAGATGCACAAATTTAGAGAATCAACCGCAAATGTTCACCTGGACTATTTCTGCCTGATCTGTGGTAGAGCATTCTGAGCTCATATTGGTCTAATTAGCCATTGTCAGGCACACTGTAACTTGACTCTAACATTGTGATGTCATTTTAGTCCTCTTCAAGAACAAAGGACAACAACAAACCAATGTCTCTTTTAAAACAACATATTGTTAGATTCTGCTTTCTAATCCATTTTGCAATCTGCTTCCATTTTATGGGTGAACTCAATCCATTCACATTCACAGTTTTAATTATCAACTCTATTTCCCTCCATCCAATTTTCTTCTGTTTATTCTTCTCTTTATATACGTTTATCCTGTCCCTCATTAAAAGTCTATTTTGCTTCGAATTACTGCCCTCCTTAATCCATCCTCCCTTTTATCATTCTCCCCCCTTCCCCATTCTCCTATTTCTATACACAATTAAGTTTGTATGTTCATTCTTTCCTCAAGAGATTTCTTTAGAAAAAACTCTGCTCGGTAAAGTCATTTACTGTTAATAAGATGATTAGAGGTTACTCTGTTATTTCTCATAGCTAAAACAATGAAAATATTTATGATAGTTTTTATTGATTTGTAAATTAATTACATATTCAATAACTTTAAAATATTTATTTAATTCTAGGAGATTAGGGGTTTTAATTTACGGAGATACGAATAAATACTTATGCAAAAGGAGGTTTCTTCAATTTACGAAGTAACTAATATTTGATGATTTACGGTATTGTCTTGAAGCTGATTGAGAAACTTTAGTAATCAATAAAGAAGTATCTGAACTTATCCTTGTATCATCCACTGCTTGAATTAATAAAATTTAATATGGGAACAAATCAAATAGCAGGCTGTGGAAAAAACAACACCTTACTGAAAGTAAAGTTGTTGACCTATGAAACTCTGTTATACATAGGGATCTAGAGGTTATTCTAACCCTGTTAGAGTATCTCCCCAGTGCTAATATAAACTACTTCAGTTTTCTATGAGAAATGAATGGTCTTTATTCTATTCCTGTGCAGCAGGCTTCAAACTATTTGCTTAATTCAGGAATTCTTCTCCTGGAGAACTGTTTATATTACTCAGAAGTTACTTAGGTAAAAAGTCTCCTCTGGTTCTTTTTTATTTTGTGAATTTATACAAGACAGATTCTTCTTGGAGAAGTCACATCCAAGTCATATAAAATGTCACATATATTTTATAAACATAATTTCATTGGTACTATCCACCAACCCTGTGATGTATAACCCCAGAGCATCTCTACAAGACTCAGACCCGGTACCTTCTACCCAGTTAGAAGGGGTAGCATGATTTACAGCAATGGACACTGATTCTGGTGTCAGAATGTCAGTTCAAATTCTTCCTCTCTGATTATTACACTCTTAGGCAAGTCGTTTAACTCCCATAGTTAGTACCCTCATCTCTAAAATGAAGGGTTTGAATAAGATGACTTCTGAGGTTTCTTCCAGTGTTAAATCTCTGATCCCATTATCCCTCTTACAGATTTAGCACTATCTCTATTTTGGAGATCTCCATCGTTGAGATTAAGTCAGGCTGTAAAACAGGAGAATTACTATGGTAACTATGACTCCAGGGTGGATCAGCCAGAGAAACACCATCTAGGGAGGCAGTTGTGCGTACCATGGGTATCCAAATAATAAAGAACATTTGGAGTCACAAGACTTAGGGTGAAATCCTGGCTCTGATTCCTCATGCTCTCTGATTTTAGGAAGTCACTTTGTTAGAAACATACTCACATTGTCTAGGAATAAGCAAGACTCATTGGGAAACCAGGAACGTTTTAATTATAATTTACATTTATTCCCCCTGAATAAATGGGTGCTGCCCCTGAACAGAGTATGGGAGAAAGTACAAAGGACTCAGATGGAAGCCAGTCCTTTAATAGACCTTCACCTTGAATTTCCCACCAGGCTCTTCATTGGCCAGATACAACCCCCGACTGCCTACGTCATACCCTCCTCAAATGGCTCATTTAAGCATGCGTACAAGCCTCTGACTTTTCACCTGACCAACCTGAGGCCTGGTTTCTGCTAAAGCTGGGGTGGGGGAGGAGGGGAAAGTACACCTTCAATTCTGTGGAAACAAAACTCCTCCTCCCATTTCTTACAACTTTTTCTCCCTTTAGTTCTATTTATTCAAGTAAAAAATTATCAGGTTGCACTGAACGACCTCTATGGTCCCTTCCAGCTCTGAGTCCTATGAATCTATGACAAGAGATGGCTTATTGGTGAGTTTGTTACACTTAACACTCATTTTATGATTATTGAAACAGATATTGAGCAATTAAAACCTTTTCATGTAAAATATGATTCTATCGCAATGTAGAACCTAGTCTATAGAACCTTTTTGGAATGACTAAAACCAAACCTATCAAAACCTTCCCATCTAAAAAAAAATTATTCCATTGCAATGTAGAACCTATTGTTTGTATAGGACAATGATTCAAGTGTAAAATGAGTTAGGTAGACAGAGGACTTTGAAGAGTGGAACATAATTTAATACCTGAACATAACAGACTGGGAAAAAATTCGTTTGTTTATAATGATTTGTGAATAGTTGAATCTCAGACACACTCTTTGGTTCTGGCATCAGTTTGAAGTACATCATGTAATAGATTAAAGAAGTACGACTTGAGAAGATAAACCAGGAGCAGGATTTTATCAAATCATCCATACCCTGGGATTTTTTCCCTTCTTTCCCGAATAGAAGCTATAAGAAGAGCAAGAGAGAGAGAGAGAAAAAAAAAAGAAGAGGCATAAAACTTTAGATATGCTCTGTTGCTGACTGGTTCAGACTCATGAATTTGAAGAGTTAGGATTTTACTTCAGTATCAGAAATTTAAATCCTTGTGAGAATCTCTCAAATCTTCCAAAATGAGATAGTCATGATAGATGGAAAATGATCAATAATCATAAAGAGCTTCAAGATTAGCTAGTATGATAAGTAGTCACAGACCATTCAATTAACTGGCCAACTCAATTGTCTTTGCAGATGATTGTGGAACATTCTTAGTCTGTAATAAAGATTTCCAACCCTCTCCCTTTCCAGAACCTCTAGGGTGCTAATTTATGCCTGTGGCACTTGCAAAACAAAGAATCCATTAGGTAACTCTCTCCTCTCACAGCCCAGGCTAAGCATCAGGCTTTATATTTTTATAGTCTTATTCTCTTAATCTTTCTTTCCTTAGTCTGAATTATCATTGTCAAACCTTTCAGATTATTTGAACCCCAATAATCCAAACTGCTTTTGCTCTATTCTAAAAATCTCCTTTCCATCCCTTCTATTTTCCTGTAGGGCAAGATAGATTTCTATACCCCATTGCCTATATATCTTATTTCTCAGTTGTATGTAAAAACAGTTTTAACATTTACCTTTAAAACTTTGAGTTCCAAATTCTTTCCCTTCCTCCTTCCCCACCTACCTTCATTGAGAAGGCAAGCAATTCAATATAGGTTATACATGTGTAGTCATAAAAAAACAATTCCATAATAGTCATGTTGTAAAAGATTAACTATATTTCCCTCCATCCTATCCCACCCCCCCCTTATTCTATTCTTTCCTTTGATCCTGTCCCTCCTCAAAAGTATTTGCTTCTGATTACCCCCTCCCCCTATATGACTTCCCTTCTGTCATCCCTACCTCTACCTCTCTTATCCCCTTCCCCGCTACTTTCCTGTAGGGTGAGATAGATTTCCATACCTAAATGAGTGTGTATGTTATTCCCTCTGTATGGGACAGAAAATTCAAATAATAAGAGAGACATCTTTAGGAGAAGCAAAGCTAATTTATTTTACAAACATTGCAAGATTTGGGTGTCGCCTCCACTAGGGAAACCTAGTGGGGGAGGCAGGGTAGAAAGGAACTCTGCCCTAATTTATACTCTTAATGAAAAGATTCCTGCCCACATCTATCCTTTCTCACCATTGGCTGGGAGGTGGGCTTACAATCTAGGCATGAAAAACTAGACAGAGAACTAAGGAACCAAGTAGATCCTGTTTGTTCAGGTTTTCCAATTGCCAGGGGTGGCTTCCGAAAGTCTAGGAGAAGAAATGAGGAGAGGGGAGGGGAGACCTTTCTTGAGCAGTGAAAAACAGCTCGCAGGTAGTCCATTATCTCCCTAATTGGTGCCAGCACCTGAGAGAGGGGGAAGGGCACACCTACAGCTTCAGGCCCTGACTTTCTAGAAGTTAGCTTAGTCACTATAAGGTTAGATTCCAAGCCTCTCCTACTCGTTCAGACATTCCCTATTTCAGAAATATGAGAAGAGTGCAGCCCCTGTATTTTTACCCTGTGAAGTCTTCACAATTATCCTTCCCATTCACTTCCTTAAGCCAAATCTAATGAGAGTAAGGTTCACTCATTCCCTGTCACTCCCTCCTTCCCCTCCAGTGTAAGACTTTTTCTTTCCTCTTTTATGTGAGATAATTTACCCCATTCTACCTCTCCCTTTCTCCTTCTCCCAGTAGCTTCCTCTCTCACTCCTTTATTTTACTTTTAGGAGCCAGGGATGATTTTATTTTTTTAGATATCATCCCTTCATATTCAACATACCCTGTTCTCTCTCACTCTCTCTCTCTCTCTCTCTCTCTCTCTCTCTCTCTCTGTATATGTACATATATATGATATATATTCCCTCCAACTACCTTAATACTGAGAAAGGTCTCATAGGTTACAAATACTAACTTTCTGTGTAGGAATGTAAACAGTTCAACTTTAGTAAGTCCCTTCCTTATGATTTCTTTTTCCTGTTTTCCTTTTCATGCTTTTCTTGAGTCTTGTATTTGAAGGTCAAATTTTCTATTCAGCTCTGGGCTTTTGATCAAGAATGCTTGAAAATTTTCTATTTTGTTGAATGTCCATTTTTCCCCTGAAGGATTATACTCACTTTTACTGGGTGGGTGATTCTTGGTTTTAATCCTGGCTCCTTTGACCTCTGGAATATCATATTCTGGGCCCTCTGATCTCTTAATCTAGACACTGCTAAATCTTTTATTATGCTAACTGTATCTCCACAATACTGGAATTGTTTCTTTCTGGCTGCTTGCAATATTTTGTCTTTGACCTGGGAACTCTGAAATTTGGCTACAATATTCCTGTCAGTTTTCATTTTGGGATCTCTTTCAGGAGGTGATTGGTGGATTCTTCCAATTTCTATTTTACCCTCTGGTTCTAGAACATCAGGGGAGTTTTCACTGATATTTTCTTGACAGATGATGTCTAGTCTCTTTTTTTTAAATCGTGCCTTTCAGGTAGTCTAATAATTTTTAAATTATTTCTCCTGGATCTATTTTCTAGTGGTTCTTACAATGAGATATTTCACATTATCTTCTATTTTTTTCATTCTTTTAGTTTTATTTTATATTTTCTTGATTCCTTATAAAGTCATTAGCTTCCATTTGCTCCATTCTAATTTTTAAGAAATTATTTTCTTCAGTGAGTTTCCGTACCTCCTTTTCCATTTGGCCAATTCTGCTTTTTAAGGTATTCTCCTCATTGCCTTTTTGGACCTCTTTTGCCATTTGGGTTAGTTGATTTTTTTCAAGGTGTTATTTTCTTCAGTATTTTTTTTTTTGGATTTCCTTTAGCCAGCTGTTGACTTATTTTTCATGATTTTCTTGCATCACTCTCATTTCTCTTCCCAATTTTTCCTCTACTTCTTTTACTTGATTTTCCAAGTCCTTCTTGAACTCCTCCATGGCCTAAGAGCATTTTGTATTTTTCTTGGAGGCTTCGGATGTAGGAGCTTTGACTTTGTTGTCTTCTGGTTGCTTGTTTTGATCTTCTTTGTCACCAAAGTAAGATTCTATAGTCTTTTTTTCTGCTGTTTGCTCATTTTCTCAGCCAATTACTTGACTTTTTAACTCTTTTTTAATGTAGGATTCTGCTTCCAGTGTGGAGGGTGTACTGTCTCAAACTTCAGGGGTTTTGTGCAGCTGTTTTCAGAGATACTTCTGGGGACTTGTAAATTTTCAGTTCTTTCAAGTTGCTGTGATCAAAGGAGAGGTGTTCACTCCTCTCCTGGCCTGTGCTCTGGTCTTTGAGGGACCACAAGTATTCTTTTCTGCTTTGGAACTGTGAGGAGGATTCCCTCTCCACCACTGTCACAAGCTCAGCCAAGCCAGTGCTCCTCCTGGCCCTAGGATTACCACCCAGATCCAAGCAGAGCAAAGCAAGAACATCCTGCCTTAGCACCAGCAAAGAGATCCCTGCAATCCTCCTTTGATCAGTCACTTGATCTCCCCACCGTTTGTGCACTAAGATCTCCAGAAGCAGCCATTGCCTCACCCTGGGGCTGGAGCCAGACCTTGTTCCTCTCTCACCCAGCTCTGACAGGCTTTTCCTATTGAACTTCTAAACTGTCTTTGGCATTTGTAGATTGAGAAGTCTGGAAACTACCACAGATTCAGTCCCCTGAGGCCTACTCCACTCGGCCTGTCTGTGCTAGCAAGTCTGCACTCCTCTCCCAGCCTGGTGCAACAGACCTTTCCTGTGGACCTTTGAGGTTGTCTTGGGCTGAAAATTTGTTTCACTCTGTCATTTTGTGGGTTCTGATGCTCTAGGATTTATTTACTCATTTTTACAGATATTTGGAGGGGTTTGGGGGAGAGCTCAAGCAAGTCCCTGCTTTTATTCCACCATCTTAGCTCTGCTCCTGGGAGCATTTCTACAAAGTGAATTTTCCACATTGATGAAATCATAGGTGTAGATTAAATAACATCCCCCCAAACTTTCTTCTTAAATGGCTCCTTAGACCACTAAGTTGGGATTTTTCTGGAAGTCACAAAGACAGTATGAGTCAAAGGTAAGGCTTAACCCAGGTTTTCCTGGTGCCAAGTCCATCTTTCTATTCACTAGACCACAATAACTCTCATATGCACATTACAAAATAAAAAGTTAATAAATATTTGAATTGGATAGTAAATTAGAGTGGGAAGAGACATACATACATGTATATTATGCTCTCTTTACATAAACTTTATATATAGATACTATATATTCATAGTTATCTGTGTATATATGTATAATGCATATGTGTGTGTATATATATATATATTTATATATGTATAAATTTATATATATTGATATGTATATATGTATATAATTTATATAAGGGAGACAGAGAAAGAGAGAGAGAGAAAGGGGGGAGAGAGAGAGAGAGAGATAGAGAGAGAGGGAGGGAGGGAGGGAGGAGAAAGAGAGAGATTATGCATAGTTTGACTTTTCTATTAAGGCTTGACTACCTTGTAGTTTGCATTACAGGAGGGAGTATCCACTCTGAGGAGACCACTTGTTTGTGAAATATATACATATATGATACACATATTTAATCATTACTAACACAACGGTAATGAATTATGTTGCCCCTATTTCAGGTTGCTATGCCTAGACTCCACATTTTTGCATCCCTAGGATCCCCTAAGAAGTTATAGCCTAACAACTATAGAAGATACTGGTAGGTAGGGTTTGGATGGGAGCTTCAGACTTCTCTGGGTATCTCATTTCCTACCTGTCTTCTCTTCTGTACTTTACCATGGTCTCTAGAAACTCATAATCTTGCAAGATCACATCAGTTCTGAAACTCACGCCCCTTTGGTACCCCTTGCCACTGGGACCCTTCCTTCCTTCTAACTGAAGATAGTGGAGGGTATACATTGGAGAGCTCCTCTCAGTTTAACCATTTCATAATTTTCTCCCTAGCTGCAAGACTTTATTATATTCCACCATGCCCCCCCCCAACAGTGCCCTCTATCCTGCCCTCTTTCTCTCCCTCTTCCCCTATTTTCTTTTCATATGTTGTCATATCCCATTATATTGTGAGCTCTTAGGTCACAGGAATTATCTCTTGCTTTACTTTGTTTCTTTAACACTTAACACAATGCCTGGCACCTAATGGGTACTTAATAAATGTTTATTGACTGACTGAGGTTTGTGTCATATGCTCATGCTAGTCTATCTGGTATTGCTAATGAATAGTTAGAACAAGAGTTATGATACAATGGGAAGGATACTGGATGTAGAGTCTGGGGTCTCTGGTTCAAATTCATATTCTGTTATTTACTACTTATAAGACTTTGGGAATGTCACTTCACCTCCTTTATTTTCTCCTCTACATTATGAGTGGTTTGGATTACATAGACTCTGAGGTCCTTTCCAGCTCTAACTCTGTAATCCTAACTAGAAGCTATGGGTGTGAACTTTGGTTTCTTTGTGTGTTATTCCTGGTTAAATGTTATCAAAATGTGTGCTTCAGATCCATTTTTTCCTACCCCATTTAGGGGAAGCTTCTGGAAAACTTGCCTAGCACTTGGTTGTCAATGGGCCCCCCTACACTGGCATCAGTAGTATCTCTACTGTTCTCTCAAGTAGCTTTTACACACAGAGCATGGAAGAGTTAAAAGCATCTGCAGCCAAGAAACATATAAAAAACATTTATTTTTGTAGGCATGACATATGTGAACATAGAAATAAAGGTGAAGTAAAGTATGGTGAAAAGAGTGGTGTGTTTGGAGTTTACCGACCTTTTATCAAATTCTAGACCTGCCACTTCAAAGCTTATTTTACCTTAAACAAACCTATATGAACCTCACCTTCCTCATCTTTAAATAGGAATGATAACATTATTTATACCACTTTCTTCATACCATTGTTGTGCCTCCCCATGGCCACAGGGATAAAATATAAACAAAATATTCACTATTTAGCTTTTAAAGCCCTTCTCAAGCTCCCGGCTTCCTTATCTTTCTGACCTCATTGCATGGTAAGTCCTCCCCTGCCTACTCTGTGATTTAGCCAAACTGGCCTTTTCTGTTTCTTAAATGACATTAGACCACCCATCTCTGTGCTTTGAATTGGCTGATCCCTACTGCCCTCTCCTGCCTGGAATGCACTCTCTCTCACCTCCACCCCGTAGAAACCTTCTCTTTCTTCAAGACACAGTTCAAGTAAAACCTTTTACATGAAGCCTTTCCTGAAACCCTCACCAGTTAATGACCTCTTTCTCTCTCTTTTATTTGTATTTATCTTCTTTATATATATTTTGTATGTACTTGTGTATATACTTGTTGTTTTCCTCATTAGAATATCAACCCCTTTAGGGCAGGGAGAGTCTGTTGCATTCTTTGTATTCCTAACCCCATTGCTTAGCACATTAGCTGATGCATAGTCACTTAAATGATGTGTTATAAAGTGCTTTAAAAAGCATGTAAATGTAAATTATTTGAATTTTAACTAACAAAACAATTTTTCTTTGGGAGGACAGTAGTTACAAAGTTCAACTGGGAGAGTAGCTGGACCTGTGATTTCACTAGAATAGGAAACTTCCAAGTGAGGAAATTCTCTAGCAAAGAATTATGGCACCATCACTTCAATGTCAATTTTTAGAGATCTTCCTAAGACAGTGAGAGGTGTATTTTGAAGAAATGTAACTTGCCCAAGATCACATATCCAGTATGGACCTGATTCCAGCTCTTCCTGGAAAAATCAGCATTCAGCTTTGTCCTAACAAGTTCTTATTAAATTGAATAAAATTTGATTTCTTTTGTTACTTTGAACTTCTAATTTTTTTTCCAGCTGAATAATGAATGGGAGGAACTTTGCTTCAATTGAACCTAAATTAAATATAGAATTGAATTCTAAAGTTTCTCCCTAAGGAATTAGTGGATAACTCATTAATGTGGACATTAACATCAAAATATTCATTCTGTTTCCCCAGGTAACCCCAATAGAATAAGGTGAGGCACTGTTTCATTTTTGTCTTTCTATCCCCAGCACCTAGCACAAGTCCTGACATATAGTAGGTATTTCATAAATGCTTCTTGACTTACTGATATTTAAAAAGGCAGTATGGTATAACGGGTAAGATAGCTTGCCTTAGAGTCAGGAAATCTGGATTCAAATCCATCCCTCAAAACATCTAGCTAGCTGTGTGACCACAGCTGTGTGACTAGCTAGCTAGTCACTTGGTCTGTCAGTGGCTCTTTAACATGTGTATGTTATGTATGATTTATCTCCATGGAAAGAATTCCTTCAGTGAAATCATAGCTCCAAACCACTTCTCTTAACAAACAAATAACAATAATAATAACAAAATACAAACAAAAAAGTCTCGTGTAGAAAGTATTTTTTCTTTATTACATGTGCAATAGAGTTCATTAAAATTATAGAGATTGTTGAGTGAGTGAGTAAAGATCCAGCTATACATAGGAGTCACATGAGTTCAATCAGTTCAAACTTGTTCTTCTTGTGATTTTGAGGCTAACCACATAGTACCATTGATCAAAGTAATGGGGCTGACCAAATTTCATCAAATTCTAATGAAATTATGTAATTTAGTTCAACTGGAACTGGGAAAAGTGCCATTACATTACTTTTCTCCTGAATATACTACCTCTAATGGGCTAAGAGCAAAGCTTTTGGCTTTTATTACAAACATAAGACCCAGGATGCACTCAGCACCTCAATTAGAAATAAGGTTGGAGTGACCCCACTTTTCAAGGAGGGGACTTAAGTTCTTGCTACCTCAATACGATGTTGGCTGACCCCAGTTGACTGATTTTCACATAAATTGATAAACAATCGCCCCAAATTAATGAGTCAAATTTTGACCAAGTGTAGCCATAGCTTTAGAAGGAGAAATGCCGCCAAACAGTTTCAGGACCACTCATCCATTTGTGACCTATACCTTGCTTTTCTTTCCAAGGATTTGGTAGCTTAATTCAACACTTATTTTGATGAAGGGACAAAGTACTACATAATACGACGAGAGTGGGGTTGTCCCGATGGCTGGACTGTTGAGTTAACATCACGAAAGACTGTAAGGCCTCATATACAGAGTCCCTGATACCCTCTATGCATTCAGTGTGTGGATGTTGCCTAGCAGAGATGAAATAACCTGATATTTCACTCATACTCCTGACTCAGTAGGACTTACTATGTTATCCCTCCCAACAGTACTTGTATATTTGGAAAAGAAATGAATCACTAATGATTGTATTTCAGTAACAAGTGAAGAAGATATTTTGGCAACACTTTTGAAGAAAGAAAAAAAGTCCTACTTTACTGGTACCACCTATTCTCTCTAAGCGTGAAGCCAATCTCAAACACACTTTCAGGAAAAAAAAATGACCTTTAAACCTGGAAAAGCTGAGAACAGGCTGAAAACAATTTGTCCAGGTGCTCTCTTGGGTGCATTTCCCAGAAAGTCTGAGGTTGAGCTTGTTAAACAGAGACCTTTTCTGCTCAGGCATGCAGCTACAAACTTTGTTTTGTTGTTTAGTAATTTTTCAGTCACGTCTAATTCTTTGTGACCCCATTTGGGGTTTTCTTGGCAAAGATATTAGAGTGGTTTGCCGTTTCCTTCTCCAGCTCATTTTACACATAAGGAAACTGAGGCAAAGAGGGTTAAGCTTGCCCATTGTCACATGGCTAGTAAGAGTTTCAGGGTAGAATTGAACTCAGGAAGATGAGACTTCTTGACTCCTAGGCCCAACACTGCACCACCTAGCTGCATCATTCCAACTTCTTAAATGATGATTGTCTCTTTTCATATTTTTTGAATGTCCATTTCCATTTTTTGGTGTCTGCATCTTATTTAAATACATCAGTTTAGTTGCCTCAGTAGGATACTTGCTCTTTTCATTTTCATTTTTTATCATAATTTAGTATTGATTTTGATATTTGCTCTAATAGGTCAGTGATCAGGCTATTCGGAAGGCTGATTAGAAAATGATTCCCATATCAACAACCATAGGTGGGTTAAGGGAGAAGATAATACCTTGTAGAAAATAGTTACATACAAAACCAACATCTTAATCCAGAAAGAGGGACTAAAATGAGATTAAAAAAAAAGAAAAGAAATAGAATGCAAGGGAATGTCTTAGATTGTCCCTTAAACAACTGAAGAATGACTTAACAAATTGTGGTATATTAATCTAATGGAATAATGTTATGTCATGAATAATTATGAAAGAGATAGTTAAAGGGAATGCTGAGTAGTATGAACTGATGCAGAGTAAAGTGGGCAGAACCAGGAGAAAAATTTATACAGTGCCACTCCATAAGCAGCATCTACTATGTGCTGAGCACCAGGAAGACAAAGAAAAGCAAAAGATGATGCCTGCTCTTAAGGAGCTCATAGTGTAATGGGGGAGACCACATATGAACAAGATGCATGAACAAGATATATACAGGATAACCTGGACCTAAGCAGCAGAGAGAAAGCAGTGGGATCAAGGAGGATCAGAAAAGGCTTCTTATGGAAAGTCAGACTTTAGCTGAGACTTGAAGAAAGCTAGGAAAGTCAGGAGGCACAGATGAAAAGGGAAAGCACCTGAGGCATGTGGATTTGATAGTGCTCTTGCATTACCCTGTCTCCACTGATTAATTTTCAAAAAAATCTCTTAATAAATATCTATATCTACAAATTCATATGTTAGTCGTGACCAAAAATGTATGTCAGTTTCTTCCATGTTCATTACTTCTCTGACACGAGGTGAGTGGTACTTTTCATTTTCTCTCTTTGGAACTCATGTTTATCATGGTGTTGACCAAATAGGTAGTTATCTATCATAATGGTATCCCTGAATAATTTGTATTCCTAGTTCTGGTCCATTCACTCTGTATCACTTCATAGAGCTTCATCTGAACTTGTCCAATTCATAATTTCTTCTGGCACACTAATATTCCATAACATGCATGCACCATAATTTGATTAGCCAATTCCCCAATAAAAGGATACTTTCTTAAGTTCCAATTTTTGATTACCAGAAAAGAGCTTATATATATGTACATATATGTATACACACACACACACATACACACACATATATATATGTTCTATGCATAGAGATTCTGTTCCTCTTGGATTTCTTTTAGAGTACAGGCCTTGTAGTGTTATTGTTCAAACAAAGAATATACACAGTTTGGAGAAGGTTCCAAATCACTTTCCAGAATGGCTCAATCAATTCCCAGCTCCACCAAGAGTTTAGGATACATTATTTTCCCACAGTTGCTCTAACATTTATCATTTTCCTCTTTTGTCCTCTTTGCTGGTCTTATATGTGTGAGATGGGGCCTCAAAATTGCCTTAATTTGCATTTCTCTAGTCATTGGTTTGGAGCATGTTTTTCATATGATTTTCAATAGCTTAGATTTTTTTCCCTTGAAAACTGCCTGTTCATATTTTTGAGTGTTTATCTTAAATTTTGTATAATCAAAATTGTCCATTTTATCTTGTGTGATGCTTTCTATCATTTGTTTAGTTAACATAAACTCTTCCCTTATCCATAGAACTGAAAGACAATTTCTTCCTTGCTCCTCTAATTTGTGACCTTTTATATCTAGAGCAAGTATCCACTTATAGCTTATCTTGGTGTATTGCATGAGGTGTTGGTGTAAATCTAATTTCTGACAGACCGCTGTCCATTTTTCCCCAGCAGGTTATGTCAAACAATGAGTCTTTCTGTGAATATTTTGGGTCTTTGAGTTTATCAGACACAATGCTAGTGCTGTTTGTTTGTTTCTACATATTTTGTACATAATCCATGAACAATTATTTTTAGACTAGTACAAATTATTTTAGTGGTTACTACTTCACACTGTAATTGGAAATCTAATATTAAAAGACCCCATTCCTTATCACTTTAAAATTATTACCCTTGAGATTCTTGACATTTTGCTCCTCTGTATGAATTCTTCTTACTTCTGTAAAATATTGTTTTGTGAGTTTGGTTCAGCACTGAACAAGGAAATAAATTTAGGTAGTATTGCTTTTTTATTGTATTGATTCAACCTATCCATGAAGCAGTTAATGTTTCTGTTATTTATCTGCCTTTTTTTCTTCAGAGAATATTTTATAATGATTTCTATAGTCTTTGAATGAATCTTGGCAGATGCATTCCAAAATATTTTAAAGCTTCTGTAGTTTTTAAAATGGATTTTCTTTTTCTAGCCCTTCTTGTTAGGTTTTGTGGGCTATATATGGAAATGTTGATTATTTATTTAGGTTTATCTTCTATCCATGATGGTTTTTATTTAACACAGTGTTTTATTGAATACTGTTATATGGATTAGATGAATAATTTTTCAAAAGAACCATAGCAAGGAAAGGAAAAATCACAAAGGGACAGGTTCTCTAGTGAGCAGAAGCTTTTGGGCTGTGCTTGAACTTTTTGAGCAGAAAGACTCACTGTTTGACATAAACTGCTGGGGAAAATTGGACAAGAGTCTGGCAATATTGAGGCCAATAGACAATGTTGACATACATCTTTCTGTTTTCTTTTGGTTCTATTATGTTTAGAAGCGACTCCTCTGACTCCTTTGCTGGCTTATCTTCATAACTTTTAATCTTTTAATGTGTTCTCAGAGGTTCTGAACCTCGTCCTTTTTTTGTTCTCACTTCACTCTTTTGCTTGAGTATTCTGTCCACTGATATGACGTCCAATATAGTTTCTACATTGCATTTTATGGAGTATTCTGAGTATTATTTAGAATAAATTTACACATGGTTAAAAAGAACCTGCCTATCTCTTTTCTCCTTTCTTTATTCCCAACTTCCCTTTGAATATCATCCCATCACTCCTCTTTCAGGAAAAAAAAAAAAAAACTTCTAGAAAGTATCTGCAATTTCTTCTATATTTCATTCCTATACTTTGTAACATACCTAACAAAGTAGCTCCAAACAAGATCAATAATTATTCAGTTGTTTCATTTGTGTCCAACCCTTCATGGCCCTATTTGGAGTTTTCTTGGCAAAGATACTAAAGTGGTTTGCCATTTCCTTCTCCAGCTCCTTTGACTGATGAGGAAACTGACACAAACAGGGTTAAGTGACTTGCCCAGAGTCATGCAGATTAATAAATGTTTTTTTTAGTTAAATCTAAAGTCTTTCTGCACTCTCTTCTGATTTTTCTGTGCCAACATCTCTTAAAATAATATTTTCTCCTACTTTGATTATCATGATGAGCTCTCAAAATGCCAGCTCTCTGATTTCTCCTCTATCTCTTTTTCTGGATTGGTATCCTCTTCCCACCCCCTTAAACATAGGTGGTGTGTAGGGTTCTATGCTGAACTCGCTTCTGTTATCTCTGAATTATCTCCCTTATTGATATAGTCCATTCTAATGACTTCAATTATCACCCTTATGCAGATAACCACTAAAGCTGTGTATTTTCCCAAGTTCTCTCAAGAGTTCTAAGCCTCTTTCCAAATGACTGCCAGATAATTTTATCTATAATTCCCATTGGTACTTTAACCTCAGTGCAGTCAAAACCAGATTATTATCTGTTCTTTTGCCTCACCTCTGAATTTCTAGATGGTAACACCATCTTAGTCACCTAGGCTAGTAACCTCAGAGTCAAATTTCATTCTTTCTTCTTCCTCACTCTCAGAATGCAACAAATTCTCAAAGGCTATTGATTCTACAAATAATATATGTCTCCTAACCATAGAATCATAGAATATCATTTTGAGAATGTTTTTGAAAGATCTCTAATTGTGAGGAAGTCATCCAATACCTTGATAATTGTAGGGAGGCCTCTTGGACCTTCATGGATCTTGGTGAATTAACATGATGCCTAATAATACATTGACCACATATTATGATATTAAATGTACATTTTACACCAATACTCACTCCTTCAGTGAAATAGGGAGGTACATTTTCTCGTAACTTCTCTGGGTTTCAAGATTTGTCAGCATAATACAATTTTCAGTTTCATTTTATTGTTCTTTTTTTTTTTTTTACATTGTTGCAGGCATTGCATATGTTGTTTTTTCTTGGTTTTGCTTGTATCTCTTTGTATCAGTTCATATGTCTTCTCATGAAATTCCTTGTACTTACCATTTTCTGCAGTCCAATAGTATTCAATTACATTTATATATCATAATTTATTTAGTTATTCCCTAATCAATAGACACCTTCTTTATTTCTACTTACTCACTAACACAAAAAGTGATTTTATGTTTATTTTGGGAAATGCAAGACTTTTCTGTCTTTACCTTTTCCTTGAGGCATTTATTCAGTATTTGAGATCTCTGGCTTAAATAATACAGGCATTTTAAAAACTTCTTAAAGCACAATTCTAAATTATCCTCAAAAATGATTTTGATACATAGACCCACCAGTAGTGCATTATCGAGCTTCAGCATGTTTTGATTTGCATATCTCTTATCATTAAGATTTGGAACATTCTTTCATATCATTGTAAATATTTTGCAGTTCTGAGAACTATTTGTTCATATCATTTAACCACTTATCTTTGTGTATATATGTATGTCTATATGTGTGTACATATGTATTTGTTTGTATAGACATACCTATGTATTTGTGTATATGTATATATGTCTCTCTATTTTACTAGTTGTATATATATCGTACACCCAACCCTTATCCAAGTTATTTGGTATGTCTTTTTTCCCATTCCACTGCTTCTTTTTTTATCTCAGATGCATTAATTTTGTGTGGAACCTTTTCAATTTTATGTAATAAAAATTTTAATTCTCTATTTTTGAGAACGGAATACTTAGTTCATTAGCCCTTCGATTTACAAAATGTGAATATATATTTTCAGAGAGACAAATTTTCTTTGAGGACTGCTTTAGATACATTCCCCCACATATGAATATATTGTGTCTTTGTTGTATTTTTTCACAGAATTTTTAATTGTTTCTTTAACCCATTTATTCAACATACCATTATTAAATATCCATTTGAGTGTTTATCTTTCGCTTATATTCCATGTATTAATTTCTATTTTATTGTATTATTATGCATAAATATGTTTAATGTTTCTGGCTTTTATATCTATTTATAATTGTTTGTGGCCGTTCATGTGGTGTGGTGTATTTTTGTAAAGATACCGTATAATTTTGAGAAATATCTATACCATTTTAATATTCCCATTCAGAAGAATTAAAAAAATGCTTTCATTCTAACTTTTTTGACAATCTGTTCGGTTTTATACTGTCCTTTTTGCTCATTTTTCTTTTAGATATTCATCTCTGAGAGTATGTCTAATTCATGTCTAATTGTTTGACTTTCTATGCCTTTTAACACATCAGTTTTATATTAATTAGATCATTTTATTCTGATGTGTTCAGTATTAATATTATTTCACTGTCTATGGAAAATTTATTAGTGAAAAAGAGAATTCAGAAGACTCCCCAGAGATAATGGAACAACACCAATAATTTATAGACTCATTTAAAAGAGAAATAAAGCTTTAAAAAGAAGATATTAGGTCAGAAATCAGGACTCTCTTTCTTTCTTGTCTTAGGCTGTTGTTTAAAAAGAAATCATAAGAAATTGTCCTGAGGGGTAAAAGAAAGAACAAAAAAGGATCATTAATAGGCAGAGGTATCTGAAGGGCTAAAGTCTGGGGGTGATATTAAAGAATTGGAAGAAAGGCAGGAGGTAAATCTGAAGTAATATTCTGAACACTAAAAGCTGAAACCTGTCCTCCCCTGTGAGTTAATCAATATTTTCTATGGGAAAGATGACATTGAAAAATGGTTTCTGCAGGGAGAAAGGAGGCAAGGGGGAGAGGGAAAGTAATGATGAAGCCTTTTCTAGCTGAAGAGTGAGAAGAGAGGGGATAGCAATTTCTTTAGTCTCCCAACAATTGAGCAATTGTGGAAGAGTATGATTAAAACAACTATGGAAGGGAGAGATTGGGTTGGGAGGTTGGTTTGGGAAGGTGGTCTTGCCTTATAAAAAGAAATGAGAGTATATCACCATGATTTCCATGGTAGAAGGAGGTTGGGGGAATCATGTATGCCCTGGTTAAGTCAGGAGTTCTATAATGGATTTTGTCTGGGGAGAGTGAACACAACTGAAGATCATGTTTTCTGAATTGACTTTAAAAATGTTTTCTTATGAACCAAGCTTTCCAACAGAATATAAAATATTGTATTTGTTCTCTGGCATGGTCAGAGAATAGAATAGTAAGGTTAACAGAGCTACCATACACATTTTACATGAATTAATAGCATTTCTAATATTTAAAATATACTTAATATTACAACTCTATTGAATACAATATATCTCTGTTCAGGGATTCATAAGGCTATTCTGGAACTTAGAGGCCTTAGATCATTGTTTTAGGCATCAATTAAAATATAACTCTAGAGTGTAGAGAAAGAAGTGCCTCTTATTAGAGATTTCCAGTTCATAGGAGGTTACAAAAACAGCTTTTCCTGTACCCCTCTAAGCTAAATATCATAGACAACAGGAAAGTGAAGTTTGGCTATAGTCCTATCACCGTAATAGAATTCTCTCATAACTCTGAAAGGAGTTTCTCTTATAGCAATTGGGTAGTTTACCTTTTACCAATCAATAAACCAATACATACTGATATCTTGGCATTAATTATTCATTGTCAGTCTTATCTCCTCCTTTAGTCAATAGACCTGGTAATCTTACTCTTTTTATATTGGACTTTTTTTTTTTTCACTTCCCAACCCTCCTAAGGATATATAAATGGTATCATACTGCAGCCTTGCTGATGATGAAAATTGTTTGTCATTTATTCATTAAAAGTGACTATTGTGAGACCTGGATCCTGCAAAGTTTTCCTCTAGGATAGGAGTAGGATATCTATAGTTGACTCGGAAAATTGCATAAAGGGAAGTGAGGTGGAACCAAAAAAAACCTATCCACTATTTATTGGGCCAATTCATTTTAACAAAGTGGAGCCAGATCCTACCTGTTAACTCTACTCTGCCAATGAATTCTGGGCTACAGAGTCCAGAAAATAAGAATGTGGTGAGCTCTTTACCAGGGATTCTAGGTTTGAACATCAAGAGGAAACTAGGGCTAGGAGGAGACTATTGTGGTGGCGCCATTGAGGTAGAGGTAAAAGAAATGTTACAAGGAAGCTTAGGCTGGAGGCCCTAAGCCACATGGCTGTGAAGTGACTGGAGCTTACATAACAGTTTAGGCAATAGATGGAAGATCTTTTGCCATAAAAGGTAAAGCCATTTGTAATAATCAAGTTAGAAAACTGCCTTTAAGTCTAAAAAATGGCAGAGAGGTTGGCCCAAGACTGAAAAAGTATAAACTTTTTGAAATGATTGCTATTGAAAAAGCTAAAGGGAGGAGTTAAAAAGATCTTACAAACTTATCCTGGTCAAATTCAGTCAATAAGCATACATTAAACATCTACTCTGTGCCAGGCATGGTACAGGATTCCCCAAAGACAAAACCAAAAATACAACAGTTGGTGCCTTCAAGGAGTTTATATTCTGATTGAGGAGACAATATATGTACATATGACTAAACACAAAATAAGTACACAAATATCTCTGGCAGGTAAGAAAGGAAACAGGCATTTAGTAAGCACTTACATCAAACACTGAATTAAGTGCTTGAGAAATATTACTATGGGCAATTCATAAGTGAGGAAACTGAGGCAAACAAAGATTAAGTGAGTTGGCTAGGGTCACATGATACTAAGTATATAAGACTGGATTTAAATTAAGGTCCTTTTATTTGATCCTTAAAATAAATGTATTATTTATTTATTTTTAACATTAAAAAATTGAGTTTAACAGTTCTCTCTGGAGGTAAATAGCATGAGTCCTTTGGTTGTCTTGTATCATTGTGTAGATCAAAGTAGTTAACTCTTTCATAATTGACCATGATTATAGTATTGCATTTACTGTGTATGATGTTCTCCTAGTTCTGTTCACTATACTTCACAAGAATTTGTAGAAGTCCTCCCAGGTTTTTCTGAAACCATCTTGTCGATTATTTCTTATAGTACAATAGCATTCCATCACAATCATATATCACAATATGATCAGTCATTCCCCAATTGATGGGCATTTTCTCAGTTTTCAATTCTTTGCTGCCACAAAAAGGCTGCTGCATTTTAATACTTATAGATCCTTTTCCTTTTTCTCGGATCTCTTATCACTGCTACAGACCAGAGCTTTGTGCATACATGTAAATTGCTCTTTAGAATGATTGGCTCATTTAAAAACTCCACTAACAGTGCCTCTGTGTCCCAATTTTCCTACATCCCCTTTAGCATTTCTCATTTTCCTTTTCTACCATATTAGCCAATCTCATAGGCGGTGGTTTTGATTTGCATTTGTCTAATCAATAGTGATTTATGATTTTTTTTCCATATGATCATAGATAACTTCTATTTCTTCTTCTGAAAACTGCTTGTTCATATCCTTTGACCATTTATCAATTTAGAATGTCTGGTTCTTATTTTTATAAATTTGACTTAGTTTCCCTTATATTTGATAAATGAGTCCTTTATTAGAGAAATTTGCTGTAAAATTTCCCCCAGTTTCTTTCTTTCCTTCTAATCCTGGCTGCATTGATTGTGTTTCTTTGAAAACTTTTTAATTTATTGCAATCACAATAATTAATTTTACTTCCCATCATCCCCTCTATCTCTTGTTTTGTCATAGTCTCTTCCATTATCCATATATCTGACAGGTAAAATTTTCTGTGCTCCCTTAGTTTGCTTATGATATCATCCCTTATGTCTAAATCATCAGTTTTTCTTGCCTCCAGGCCCAGAGCTCTTTCCATTGTGCTACTTAGCTGCCTCTAAGTAGGGAGAGAAATTAGCAGCTGGGACCATGAGGAAAGGTCTTTTGTAGAAGGTGACATTCAAGTTGAGATTTGAAGGAAACTAGGGATTATAAGAGGTGGGAATAAGGGAGGTGTTCACTCCAGGCATTAATGACAGCTTGTCCAAAGACACAGAAATGGATGATCATAGTGTTGTATGTGAGGAATAACAAGAAGGCCAGTTTAGCTGGACCAAAGAGTATGTGGCAGGGAGTAGTGCATGATAAACTTGAAAAGGTAGCTTGAAGTCAGGTTTTGGAAAATTGTAAATGCCAAAGAGAAATGTTTGTTTGAACCTATAGGCAACGGGGAGCCATTGGGATATTTTGAGCAAGGGACAGGCATGGTATCATGTTTTTAGAATCTCACTTTGGTAGCTCTTTAGAGGATTGAAACTTGTGAGAAGCAGGCCATGTGAGTTTTTGTGTGCATATATTTAGTTATTTTTGGGGGGGCACTTTAGAGGTCATTTAGCAAACTCATTTTACAGATGAGAAAACTGAATCACAGAGAAGTTAAATAATTTGCCCAGTTCATGCAGATAAGAGATGACAGAGCTTGGATTTGAATCCCACTCCTTTTTTTCCCATTCATGTGCAGGGTTGACAAGATATAACTCAGGATTTTTATACCTGGGGCAAGAGTCAGAAAAATGTTTCTTTGAGCATATGTGTTAGAGGAAACAGAGACATAGGATTATTGGAACAAGGAGAAAGAGGAATGGATTCTGGAATAGTCTTCAATCTAATCCAATCCAAGAGATAATTGTTAAACAACCAAGTCCCTGTGCTAGATGCCAGCGATACAAAAACAAAACAAAACAAAACAAAAAAAAAAAACTCTGGCCCCACGGGACTTACAGTCTCATAGGGAGATGCAACATATAACTGGATAAGCAGAGATATGATCATTTGAGGAAGGAAAAAAAAAGCAATGACTCCTTTGGGGTTTGAAGGGGTATAGATGAGGAAGGAGTCCAGGTCAGACAAGGGTGTGGAAATCAGGAATGGAGGCAGAAGAAAGTGCTTTGTTTGGGAATAACAAGGACACAAGTTTAGTTAGAATGAAGAATGTGTAAATGAGAATCATGTGAAATAATCCTGGAAAGGCAAACCAGACCTAGATTATGAAGGAATTTAAAATATCAAACAAAAGGAGTTTCTTTCAGCCCTTCCACCTTCCCTCCCTCTCTCTTTCCTTCCTTCCTTCCTTCCTTCCTTCCTTCCTTCCTTCCTTCCTTCCTTCCTTCCTTCCTTCCTTCCTTCCTTCCTTCCTTCCTTCCTTCCTTCCTGCTTTCCTTCCTGCTTTCCTTTTTTCCTTGATGACCATCTGTTTTCATTTTTTATAGGAATGCCCCAAATTTTTCTCTTTTGTTGAATAAGATATTTTTGGTTACAGTTAAGTTCCTTTGCTTTTTGTAATGTCTCCTTTGTGATTTTCCATGAATTTGGAATAATTCTGAGTAATTCTAATTGCTTTTCCATCATATGTGAAATCCTTTCTGCTAACCACTTGCAAAAATTTTAGTTTGTTACTGAAACTGAACCATTACATGCATTCAAATCAAGAAGTTTTTTTTTCTTGTTACTGATCTCTGAATTTTCTTGATCAATATTTTATTAACTGTATTCAGTAGTAATGGAGAGTTCTTGATATTTTTCCATTGTTGTGGTATTCGAGTTTTTACATTTTCCATGTTCTTTTGGGAGGCATTTGATCTTTAAGGTGCATCCTGTCTTCAAAAACATCCACTGTGACTTATATAGAGAATGTTGTTGCCTTTTGCTTCTCTTCTGCCAAATTTTCTTTCACTTCAATATTTTTAATTTCATGTCTATTGTTTTTTATCTTAACATCATTATTTCTTTGGAGAGATTATCCATGTTATATTCTGTTTTTCCTACTCTTCTCTGTGTATGTGTTTAAAATTCTGTGTTGAAAACACTATTACCTGCCTTAAATTCATTCTTATTATTTTTTCTTTTGAGAGTTTTATTTCTCCTTTGGCCTCTTCTAGAATGTTTCTGCACAAAATCTTTGGTCATGTTCTGTGGGTTGGGGGCTATAGCACTCTTGCATTGGGGAATTTGGGGTTTGAAAGGCCCTGAGTCCATGACCTAAGCAAGCTCTGCCAGTGAGAGAATTAGTCCCAAGTAGGCCTCCAACCCTTTTTCCTTCAGGCTCAACAATCTGTTGTTTTCTAGCCTCCTGATGCTTTTCCTCTATAGACTACTGTTTCATCTGTTTTTTCTAGCCTCCTAATTCTTTGTTGCTCTCTAGACTGCTGTTTTGTTTGCCACATGGGACATAACTTTTGCCTTGCCAGATTATTTTGTTCTGTATCCTTTTTGACTTGGAATGACTGGGCAGAATCAGTGTGTGCCAGTTCTTCCAGGGTTGGGAAGATTAGTCACTGCTGTGAGAAATTCCTGTAGTTGGAACCAGGATCACAATCCCATGAGTTTCTTGTGCTAGCTGAAGTGGCACAGAGGCTAAATGAGAACTATAAATATTTATGTTTTCTCATTTCAGTTCATGACATTGTGTACTTGTGTGTATTTTGTCTTCCTATCTTCTGCATTCAACCATTATTACAATGTATCTAGTGCATCATTCATTTCTTTGGAGGTTTTGCAGCTGAAGTTTATAGAATATAACTCTTCCAGAGGTGTGCTGGAGCTAGCTCCAGAGGCTCAGGAAAGCCAATTTTTCAATTTCAATGTGAGCATTAATATCTTGGAAAGTGGCAAATGCTACAAATCTGAGCTTGGCTTATTGTTTTTTGGTTGTCTAGACCTAAGAAAGTGGTGGAGAAAATGGAAATACTGAAGATTATACTTTAAAAATGTCATACATACATTTTCCCCTGAAGAGCTAGTTTTTATTTAGCTGTGCACCCCCAAGCTATTTGGACATTTTTCTGGTGCCATTTTTACTGGCTATTGCCATGTTATGGCTAATGGAAATGAAATCACAATCTTGATAGCTAACAGAAATTTTAATTAGTGCTTTAAAACATCTTTTAAAAAAATATATTCTCTCCAAAGAATGAGAAAGCCATGCAATTTTTTTAGTACAAAATCAACAACCTTTTGGTGATCCCATAACAGCTGTTGTCCCTTTAGCAGCTTGAAGTGAGGCAAGTTCTGATTTCTCTCTCTCAGAGCTGTGAAATGCAGGCTCCTGTTGGGATTTTTTTTTGTATTAATCTTTGCTATGATGGGAACACATTTCTTTAAAAAAAATTGGTTTTCAGCTGAAAATGTCCTCATTTGGTATCAGTTCAGAATCAAAATCTTTCCCTAAAATTGAAACAAGTTTGTTGTCACTTTTTAGATTGGAAATAAGTATTATAATTAACTTGTCAGTATGCTACTTTCACTCTCATGAAACTCACCAAATCAGCTTGTGGATTATGTTGGGTGGTTCCTTTTGAACAGGAAATAGCTTAGGCATTTCGGATATTAGTTAAATGTACTCTGTCCTACATGAAAGAAAGAAAAGGATGTGGCTATGTTTATAAGGGTTTTTGGATGAGACCTGTGACTTGATGAGGGTAGGGAACTCCATGTGAAGGTATTAATTCAGATCAGTACTTACTCTACAATTGCCAGTCTTAGTGGGCCATGTGGGCTGTGCCCAGGATGATAAAGTCAGTATATCTCAGTGATAGGACTTGGATCCAGGTCTTCTTAACTCCACAGTTCTTTCTCTCTCTTTTTAAAATGATATACTTCCCATGAAAATTTACAAGAGTATTTAATAAAAGACAAATGTGTTCTATATTTTTTTAAAGAATTAAGAATTTTTATGTATAAATTGAGAAAATTTGCTATGGATATGTCTATATGTAGGTGTTAAAGATGAATAATTCAACTCAGTTCAACAAAACGTGTTTAAGTGCCCCTTTAATGAAAGGCATTGTTCAGATTGAGAATATAAAAGCAAAATGAAACAGTCCCTTCCTCCAAGGAGTTTAGATTAAACATTCTGTCACGATAGTTAACACAAATTTGTAGCAAACAGACTAGGCAGCATTTTATGACTTCATCAACTTATTCAGGGGTAGCAATAGAGGAAACTCTGTGGAGAAGGATTAGTATAGATGTGCATGTTTTAACTGGCAAACATCAAAGTAAATATTGGATATTGCATCAAATTCATAATAGAAACCATTTTATTAATCAAATTCAGTGAGGTTATTGTTTATTTTACAAAATAAGTTCATTTATGGTCATGAAGTCTTTCATTAATTAGTTCATTTTAAGGCAGAATGGTGTGGTTGGGAAAAAAAAAAAAACACTTGATTAAAAGGTTGATAAAACCTGGTTCCAAATCTCAGACTTGTTCTGTACTGCTTGTGTATGACCTTGAGCAACTCCAGAACCTCCATGGATCTTATTTGACTTATTTGCAAAATGAGCAGGTAAACTATGGATCATTGCTAAAATCTTTCCAACTTTGATTTTCTAACCATATGATCCTTGGCTAGTGATCAGCAAACTAATATCACTTACATTCGTATACTGCTTTATTATTTACAAGGGGTCTTTGTCAAGTTTGAAGTAATTTTATAAGTTTCAGTGGCTCCTACAAATCTTCAAAGTCTTACTGGAATTACCTTGCCCTTGGTCTTTCTTATTGAGATAAATAGATTCATCAGTCCCAAAAGTTCTTTTTAAAAATGGCTTAGTGGTCCTCTATTTTTTTTTTTTACTTCATCATAATTTATGCCAGTATGTCTCCCCCTCCTCTATCTCCATAATATTTGTCATTCCTTATAGCACAGTAATATTCCACTGTATTCATATACCACAATTTATTTTGCCATTCTCCAATTGATAGGCATCAATTTTGGTTCCAATTCTTTATTGTCAGAAAAAGCAAAACTATAAATATTTTATTGTATAAGGGGACTTTCTTCTTATCAATAGCCCCCTTGAAGTATATGCCTCGAAACAAAATCATGGGGTCAAAGGATATGGACATTTTTGTTACTGTACTTGAATAATTCTAAATTGTTTTCCAAATCAAAATAAATTTACAATGATTCACAGCTCTACCGACAATGCACTAGTTTGCCTTTCTTCCTGTAACCTTTCAAACATTGACTACTCACATCTTCTGTCATTTTTGCCCATTTGCAAGATATGAGGTGAAAGCTCAATGCTGTCTTATTATTAGTGACTTGGAGCATGCTTTCATTTGATTGTTTATAATTGTTCTTCTTTTGGGAACTGTTCATATCCCTTGGCCACTTATATCTGTTGGGGATGGTTTTTGGTCTTGGATACCAAAGTTTTATCAAAAAAATTGATTGAAAGATTTTTTCCCCCTTTATTGCTTCTCTCATTCTAGGTACATTAATTTTGTTGATGCAGAAGTTCTCATATGATCTCATGTTATTAAAGTTATCTGTTGTATCTTCTGTAATTGTCTGTATTCCTTGTTTGGTTTAAAAATGCATCTCCTCCCCATATATCTTCTTACATGTCTACAATTGTTCATAGTATGATTTTTACTATAATCTTAATTATTAAATTATACATCATTAAATTATAAATTTAATCATTTAATGGATATTTAATATTAACATTTTAAATCTCAACTTAGAATGTGGTTCATAGGACAAAGTATTAAGCTAAGTTTAGTTTCAGTCAGACTACTTTCCCGTTTTTATCAAATACAGAGTTCTTGAGTAATTTATGCTTTCTGGCATATCAAATACTGGGTTATTAAGTTCTATTGTTTCTGATTCTCCCTTGTCTAATCCATTCCATTGACCTGCCTATCTACTTTTTAACTCTATCAGATGGTTTTGATGACCATTGACTTATAATAGACTTTGAGGTCTGGAATTCCCCATTCATCGCTACCTTCTTTTATTACTTCCCTTGATACTCCAGATTATTTATTCTTCCAAGTGAATGCTGTTTTTTTTAGAGATCATGAATTATCCCTTTAATAATTTGATTGGCAAGGCATTAAAATTGTGAATTAACTTTGGCAGCGTTGTCATTTGTATTATATTGACATGGCAGCCATGAGCACTAAATAGCAGTACAGCTATTTAATTTGTACCTTATTTCTGTAAGAAGCACTTTGTAACTGAGTCTATGTAAGTCTTTTGTGTGCTTTGGTAGATGAATCCACATACACCTCAGGCATTTTTTAGTCATTTGGAATAAGAGTTTTTCCCTCTAATATTGTCTTGTAGATTATGTTGTCATACAATAGATTTTTGCTTATTTTGTAGCCTAAAAAGTTGCTGAAGCTCTTTTCTAAATTTTTATCTATGCTGGTTCTATAGGATTTTCTAAGGGAGTTATCCTTACCAAGTAGGGATATGTTTATGCCTTTAATTTCTTTCTCTTGTCACTGCTATTGCTGGCATTTCCAGAGTTATATAAATAATATTGAGGAAAATGGGCATCCTTGATGCATTCCCATATTTATTGGGAATAATTCTAGCATATCCTCGCTGTGTATAATACTTGTTTTTGATTTTTGAGAGGTTTTTTAAAAATAATATTAAAAAGGGTCCTTCTAGGCCTATACTTTGTATTTTTTAAAAAATATAAATGATTATTGTACTTTGCAAAAGGCTTTTCCTTTGTCTATTGAGATAATTATGAGTTTTATATAATTTTTGGTTTTAATATGTTTATATTGTTTTCCTAATGTTGAACAATCCTTGCATGCCTGGTATGAATCCAACCTGTTCATGGTGGATTATTCCTTGGAGGAGCCATTATATTTTTTTTTGAGTAATTTTATTTTATTTTATTTTTAAATGCAATTTATTTATTTAACATATTTGGTTTTCAGCATTGATTTTCACAACAGTTTGAATTACAAATTTTCTCCCCATTTCTGCCCTCCCCCCCACTCCAAGATGGCTTATATTCTGGTTGCCCTGTTCCCCAGTCATCCCTCCCCTCTATCACCCCCCTCCCCTTTCATCCCCTTTTCCCTTCCTTTCTTGTAGGGCAAGATAAATTTCTATGCCCCATTGCCTGTGTATCTTATTTTTTAGTTGCATACAAAAAGTTTTTTTGTTTTTGAACATCTGATTTTAAAACTTTGAGTTCCAAATTCCCTTCCCTCTTCCCTTCCCACCCACCCTCCCTATGAAGTTGAGCAATTCAACCTAGGCCACACATGTATTATTATGTATAACCCTTCCACAATACTCATGTTGTGAAAGGCTAACTACATTTTGCTCCTTCCCAACCCATCCCGCTTTATTGAATTTTCTCCCTTGACCCTGTCCCCTTTCCAAAGTGTTTGTTTTGATTACCTCCACCCCCATCTGCCCTCCACTCCATCATCCCCCCACCTTTTATTTTTTTTTATCTTCCTCCCTCTTCTTTCCTGTGGGGTAAGATACCCAACTGAGTATGTATGGTATTCCCCCTCAGGCCAAATCTGATGAGAGCAAGGTTCACTCATTCCCCCCTCACCTGCCCTCTCCCCTCCTCCCATAAAACTGCTTCCTCTTGCCACCTTTATGCGAGATAATCCACCCCATTCTATCTCTCCCTATCTCCCTCTCTCAGTATGTTACTCTCTCATCCCTTAATTTCATTTTATTTCTTTTAGCTATCTTCCCTTCATCCTCAACTCACCCTGTGTCTGCTCTCTCTCTTTTACATATATATATATATATATATATATATATAAACACATATATATACACATACATACACATACATACATATACACATAGATATATACATACATACACATTCACTTATATATATACACATAAACATATACATATATATATATATATATATATATATATATATATATATATATATGCATATTCCCTTCAACTACCCTAATACTGAGGTCTCATGAATCATACTCATCATCTTTCCATGTAGGAATGTAAACAAAACAGTTCAACTTTAGTAAGTCCCTTGCAATTTCCGTTTCTTGATTACCTTTTCATGCTTCTCTTGATTCTTGTGTTTGAAAGTCAAATTTTCTATTCAGTTCTGGTCTTTTCACTGAGAAAGCTTGAAAGTCCTCTATTTTATTGAAACTCCATATTTTGCCTTGGAACATGATACTCAGTTTTGCTGGGTAGGTGATTCTAGGTTTTAATCCTAGCTCCATTGACCTCCGGAATATCGCATTCCAAGCCCTTCGATCTCTTAATGTAGAAGCTGCCAGATCTTGGGTTATTCTGATTGGGTTTCCACAATACTCAAATTGTTTCTTTCTGGCTGCTTGCAATATTTTCTCCTTGATCTGGGAGCTCTGGAATTTGGCGACAATCTTCCTAGGAGATTTCTTTTTGGGATCTATTTGAGGAGGAGATCGATGAATTCTTTCAATTTCTATTTTGCCCTGTGGCTCTAGAATATCAGGGCAGTTCTCCTTGATAATTTCCTGAAAGATGGTATCTAGGCTCTTTTTTTGATCATGGCTTTCAGGTAGTCCAATAATTTTTAAATTATCTCTCCTGGATCTATTTTCCAGGTCAGTGGTTTTTCCAAGGAGATATTTCACATTGTCTTGCATTTTTTCATTCCTCTGGTTCTGTTTTATAATATCCTGATTTCTCATAAAGTCACTAGCTTCCACTTGCTCCAGTCTAATTTTTAAAGTAGTATTTTCTTCAGTGGTCTTTTGGACCTCCTTTTCCATTTGGCTAATTCTGCCTTTCAAGGCATTCTTCTCCTCATTGGCTTTTTGGAGCTCTTTTGCCATTTGAGTTAGTCTATTTTTTAAGGTGTTGTTTTCTTCAGTGTATTTTTCGGGTCTCCTTTAGCAAGTCATTGACTTGTTTTTCATGGTTTTCTCGCATCCTTCTCATTTCTCTTCCCAATTTTTCCTCTACTTCTCTAACTTGCTTTTCCAAATCCTTTTTGAGTTCTTCTATGGCCTGGGGCCAGTTCATGTTTTTCTTGGAGGCTTTGGTTGTAGGCTCTATGACTTTGTTGTCTTCTTTAGGCTGTATGTTTTGGTCTTCTTTGTCAGCAAAGAAAGAATCCAAAGTCTGAGACTGAATCTGGGCACGTTTTCGCTGCCTGGCCATATTCCCAACCAACTAAGTTGACCCTTGAGTTTTTCAGTGGGGTATGACTGCTTGTAGACTAACGAGTTCTATGTTCTACGTTTGGGGGGGATGTGCCAGCTCTGTCAGAGCCGCACTCCTCCTTCCCCAAGGACCCCCAGTCCAGACTGGGCTTAGATCTTCAGCAGGCTGTTGCACTCCTGCTTTGATCCGCCACTTAATTCCTCCCACCAGGTGGGCCTGGAGCCAGAAGTAACAACAGCTGTACCTGCCCCACCTCCGCTGCCCCTGGGGCTGGAAGCCGAACCGAACTCCTTCCACTCCCGCAGCTTTTCCCACTAACCTTCTCCGCAGTCTTTGGTGTTTGTGGGTCGAGGGGTCTGGTAACCACCGCAGCTCACATATTCAGGGCGCTAGGGCCCCCTCCGCCCAGCTTCTGGTCTGGATCGTCCACGCCACTCAGGCTGGGCTCTGCTCCACTCCGTTCCCAGCTCCCAGCTCCCAGCTCCGTGTGGGATAGACCTCACCCAGAGACCATCCAGGCTGTCCTGGGCTGGAGCCCTGCTTCCCTCTGCTGTTCTGTGGGTTCTGCCGTTCTAGAATTGGTTCAGAGCCATTTTTATAGGTTTTTGGAGGGACTCGGGTACGGAGCTCACTCTAGTCCGTGCTTACCAGCCGCCATCTTGGCTCCGCCCCTGAGCCATTATATTTTGACAAAATTTTATTTGGAAATTTTGAATCAATATTTGTTAATGATATTGGTCTGTAGACCTTCTGTGATCTGTCCTTCCCTGTCCTTCTGGTTTAGGTTTTAGAACTATATATTTATCTCATAAAAGGTACCAGGCACACATGTGGTTTTCTTCTTCTAATTTTCAAAGTTATCTGTTCTGTGAAGTTTGGATTCCATCAAAGGGCCACACTTGAGGACCTAGAGGGCCACATGTGGCCTCAAGCCTGCAGGTTCCCCACCCCTGTGCAGTTCCTATTCTATTGTCTTGTAGAAGATCTGGCCTCCTGGTCCCTCTCTATTATTTTTTGTGCCTCAGTTTTAGAAATGAAAATGCCAATTTCTTCAGGAGATAAAGAGGATATTGCCCCATGGTAGGAATTTTCCCAAATCTCCTAATTATGCAATTTATTATTTTTGTTGGTTTTTTTTTGGCAGAGCAATTGGGGTTAAGTGACTTGCCCAAGGTCACACAGCTAGTACATGTGTCCAGTGTCTCAGGATGGATTTGAACTCAGGTCCTCCTGACTCTAGGGCTGGTGTTCTACTCACTGTGCCACCTAGCTGCCCCTATGCAGTTTATTATTAACCTTTTTTCTCTCCATGATCATTTTTGCAACATTTGCCTTGAAATAGCTTCCCTGGGTCCATGCTATCCCACTATTCTCAATGTAATTTACCCATAGTAGCTCTGATTTCTTTTCCCTACAGAAGGATGAGAGGTTTCCTGTTCACCAACTTCAAGCAGATTATGCCCATTATGAGATACCTATCTCTCTTTATAAAATATCTTCCTTCTTCCATAGCATTCATAAGTGCTACCCTTCCTACTACTGAACCAAGATTTCCCTCTTTGTCCCTTTGTCTTTTTACTCCTCTTTAGGCTTTCATCTTTCAGACAGACTTGTTATTGAGTCATTTCAAGTTTTTTTTTGGCCAAGATCCTGCAGTTGTTTGCAGTTTCCTTCTCCAGCTCATTAGATAAACAGGTTTAGGTTATTTACCCAGGGTCACACAGTTAAATGTCTGAGGCCAAATTAGAACTCAAGTCTTCCTGACTTTAGGGCTGGTGCTCTATCAACTGTACCACCTAGATGCCCTGAGAGACTATAGGAGTTATGTTCCATTCATTATTATCATTTGACCCAATTAGGATACATATTTCCCCTTCTTTTTCCCTTTGCTTATTTTATGTTCCCTCTCACATGCTATAATTGAGTTCTACTCAAAAAAACCCAAAACCAAAAACCCTTGATTCTCATTGATTCAACACTGAATCAACAATTTAACATTAGTTCCAAACTATTGTAGTAGAGTGTTGCAAGGTTTAATCTATTATATTTCAGGTGTGTTTTTCTACTATCACTTGTATTTGATTTCTGCTTTCATCCTTGTCTTTTTGAATGCATTTAGAAAGAAATTTCTTACTAGTTTCTCTGTGATTATTCTGTTGTTGTTGTCCTCAGTTACTTTATTTGTTCACTCTTCATATATTTTTGCTGTGAGGGGTGTTTGAGAAGCAAATAATTTCTTCGGGTCTGATTTTCTTCCTAGGAATATTTTGAATGCCTCTTTTCTTTCATGTCAAAAAAGTATGTTTCATTCTGCATTTTGAATCCACCACCTCTCTATCAGAGATGGGTTACATTGATCATTTTAAATCTTTCAAAATTGTTTGTCTTTACAATTTATAAATTGTTTTCCTGGCTCTTCTCATTTCACTCTACATCAGTTTATACCACTCTTCCCAGGTTTCTTTGAATCAATACCCTTCAATCCTTTCTTTTTTTCCTGATCTTTTAATTTTTTAAAAAAAATATTTATTTTTAGTTTTCAGCATTCACCTTCATAAGATTTTGAGTTCCAAATTTTCTTTCCATCTCTCCCCTCCTCCCACCCCAAGACAGCATGTAATTTGTTATAGGTTTTACATATACATTGAATGCCTCTTTTTAATTGAATTTTCATCTTTTTATTAATTGTTAAGATCACATTGTCTGGGGAGGTTTCCTTGGGTTGTGCCTTGAGTTCTATGAAATAAACTATTCCATTTCTTCTGTAGTTTCTAGTGGTTGCTGAATAGTATTGTGTTATTTGAATATCTTTTCTTTTTAAATGTGAAGGTCTTTTTCCTGTTCACTTGAAGAATTTATTATTTATCAGAAGAATTGTGAAATTTAACCTCTATGTGTCTTGGAGTTTGTAGCATAAGGTCTTCCCCAACCCTGTAAGGCAATTCTTGAATTAATTAGCCCTTTGTTTTCTGTGTTCAAAAATTCTGGACTGTTTTCCTGTATGATTTCTTGCATTGTGGTGTTCAGGGTTTTTTTGTTTATTTGTTTTGTTATTGTTTTTTTTAATTTTCATCTTCTTCTAAGGAGACCAATAGTTCTTAAGTTATCTCTACTCATTCTGTCTTTCAGATCAATATATTTTCCTTGTATGGAGCTCATGTTTTCTTTTAAAGTTAATGATTTCTGCTTCTATTCTTTCAGATGATTTTTCATTTTCTGTTGTTTGCATTCCCAATAGGTTATTCTCTGTTTTGTTTCTTTGATCAGGCTAATATGGATTCAACTTTTCCTGTTCTATAAATTATTTCTACTATGTAGGCCATAATTTCTACTTTTATAATTCTCATTTTTTTCTAAATCATTCAGAAACATCCTGCTGTGGTTCTCGTGGAAATCCACAGATTTTATCCTCTTTATCATCAGGTGTTGATTAATTGTCCTTTGTCAACATATTTATCCATGCCTGTCTGACTCTTTTAGCTTATCTGGAGTCCATATTATTTTCTTCCATCAGTATTTCCTTATTGATTTATCTGCTTATATTCAAGGTCTTTAATTGAAGTTTTTTTTTTCTCCTGAGAACTTTCATAATTTCAGTTTTTCTTTTTTATCCCTCCCCCTGCCTTTGCTCACTTTCTAACTCATTGAGCAATTCACATTTCAACAGCCTCAGTCTTTGTCCTAAGTGTTTTCTATGGGGACAGAATGAGCCCTAGCTGGATGCTGGATTCTTTCCCTCAGTCTGAAGTAATACACAGACTCACATATCTTTCCCCCAAACCCATGCTCTTTAGTTCTGTGAGCTGTCGGAGCACAGAGCTACCACACTTATGATTTAGGTGGCACAAGCTTCTGACTTTTGGTTTTCTGTGGAACTTGGGAGAGGGGAAAAGAAGACTTCTATTATAAGCCCATGGGTCATAGATCATATTCTTCAGCCCTTCCTGAGAATGGTGATTAATGAGGATGGAATTGATGAGTGAGTGTATTATAGCTTAGGAAACAGTCTTCTCTCTTGTTAGTTCATTAGATTGTTACCTCATTAGGGGTTTTTGGTGTTGTACATCATAGACACAGCTAAAATTGCACAATTACCATTTTGGAAAGATTTGAGAGGTCATGAGGATGGAAAAAATATGTAGACCTCCATTTTGTTGTTTCTGTCTTCTTGAAGCCTAACATCATGTTAGTTAGTAGGTGTTGTGGGGTAGGGGAAAGAGTATTGGCTCTGAGCATTTAACAATCTAGCTGGAGAAAAATCAATAAATATTTGTGATGACTAGTAAACTTATAAGACACAGGATTTCAACATTTAAAAAAAACTCAAATGGAGAGGCAATATGCCAAAATGGATAGACGGCCACCCTTGAAGTCTGTAATAGTGCGATTCAGTTGGATGCTTCTGACATATAATAGTTCTTATTATGGACAAATCACTTAACTTTTCATTGTCCTAGGTAACCTTTTAAGACTATGACTTACAGATGAGTTGCTAATCTGAATCAGTGAATAGGGCTTCCATCATGGGAATTCCATACACTGATGTAGTAGTCATAGGTATCAACCTAACAGTATAGCACCAAATAAACACTATGCAAAAGAAAGTACATGGGTTGTGGTTATTCAGGGACAGCTTCTCATCTAGAATGGCAGTTTCTTGAAAGAGAAAGGTCTGTAAAATGTACAGTAAGTTGGAATCAGGATGCAAGCAAACTGAAATGTAATTGCTATTAGCTTCAGCCTTTATTAAAGACCTAATCAAATGAAATTAGTGAAAACTAAACCTGGCAGGAAGTCCTCTACTGAATCTGATTTGCATCAATTAATCTTGGTTAGTGAGACCTGGAGAGGGTAATTTCGATTCCAAGTACAAGGAGCTTGTGAATGTCTATTAAACAGAATGTGAAGATGTCTCCCAGGAAAGAGACCTGGAAATCTGATTAGTAACTAACTTTACATAAATGTTGATTTAGTTATTCATTGGAACCCATCTATCCGACCACTGGAATAAAGATGTCATGATTCTACCTACTGGCCTTTTAGTTGAGGTTCTGTCTTGCCTAGTATAGTACCCACTAAAGCAGTGACCATTCTGTAGTGGCTCAGTGAATATGAACTGAGCCTTTTATGGAAAATAGTAGCTAATTTTAAATAAAATGTTAGATTCACAAAATTCTTTCCATATATTATTTCACATGATCCTCACAACAACCCTGTGAAGAAGGTACTATTACCATGGCCATTCCACAGATAAGGAGACTGAGGCTCAGAGATATTAAGTAAGTTGCTCAGGGTAACACAGTTAGTAATAATCTGAGAAAGTATTTAAACTCATATCTTTTTTACTCTAATTGCAGGTATCTGTGTATCACCCCAATGCTTTTGCTGAATGACAGCACTTCTTTTCTTGGTTTCTAGAGGACAGGAACTTCCAGCAATGAGATCCACTTAGTTTTTCAGTTTAGGTTGGTTAAGGATATAAGACTCTCAAGGAATATTTGGTCAGCTGTTAGGGTTTTTATTTTAATATAGCAATCTCATTTCCTATGATACCTATACATACATGTTCATATGTGTATGTATGTGTATATGTATGTTACATACAGACACATATATAAATATATATCTACATGTGTATATATCTATCAACCTATCTATAAAAATTTGCTTCTGTATTGTAGCTAGGCCCAGGTTTGTACCTGAATGATGACTGAATTTATAATTACCTAACCAAATAACAGAGGCAGGGGCATCTGAAACTACCTAGCAATAGGTCAGGTGCATATTTAAGATACCTGAATTCTAAATGGTTCATTGTTTCCTCAAAATGCTCTGGCAACAGACCAAAATTGATGTCTTTTGAAAAAAATATGTTTTTATAGTATATCCATTAATGAGGCAAATTGACAGACAACATATATGGTAAATGTTAGTATTGTGTTTTGGCAATTGGGCACAGAAAAAAGATAAGCCATGCTGAAAATTAGAAATTTCCACATTGACTAATTGGGATTTGGGGAAAATGAATCTCTGGAATGTTTTCAAGTCAAAAAAACAAGGAAAGGAGTGTCAGGGTATCTATGCCAGAATGGAGCTAAATTCAGTGTAACTCAATGTCTAAGAGGCAAATAATGCTGCATCTGCTTGATGGCTTGTACTTCAGAGGAATAAAGGGAATATATTTTCTCTAAAATCAAACATCAAATTTAGAGATGGAATGCTCTGACATTCTTCTGGCATTTTAAAAATTTGCTTTTAAAGAAATACCTGACCACATTGTTTGAAAGTGTTAGAAGCCCTGGCTGGTTGAATCCTACAGGAAGTAATAAAGTCGTCACCTATCTTCCAGAAATCTAAATAAAAATGAAATCTTTTTTTTCAAGGAAAAGAATGGTCTCATCAAAGAAAAATAATGCATATCATCTGACATTGCATAGAACTAAAAAACTTAAGAGAAGTTTGTGTGAAATCTTCAACAGGATCAAGTTATAGGACCAGAATTTTCAAGGAACAACTTGAAAAATAGAGAAATTATAATGAAAGGTCAAAATGTGGCTCGATTTAAGAATGATGACATAATGTGGCACTGATTCTTGGCATGTACAACATAACCATAATTTTCTTTCATGTTTCATTTGCATGGAACTAATCCCCTCTGCCTTCCAGAAAACAAGGTGTGTGGTATAATTTCAAACAGAATAAAACAAAACAGATTTTCCTAAGGTCAAAGAGTATGTCAGGAAAGCATTAAAAAAAATTCCAAGTTCCTTTCTTTCAATGACACAGAGATTCCAAAGAGCCAAACCATAAAGAAAATACTGACTCACTTGCCAAACATTGAGACCAACAGTGCATTGAAAGAGAGTTGAGACTCCACCGCCCCCCAACCCCCATATACCTGTAAGACAAGGACTTCTGGCTTGGCCTTTTGTGACTCTGTGTTATCTCTTTTTAGTATTTCTTATTCCTTTATTCTCAGACTCTTATAATTGAGAATCAGATGAGGAATGTTTTATATAAACAGATAATAGTAAGCATTTGTTAAGTGTTTATTATGTGAATTAAAATGTCAGTTGATAAGCATTTTTACACACCTCCTATGTGTGAAGCACTGAACTAAGCACTGGAAATAAAAGCAAAGACAAATGATAGTTTTTGTCCTCAAGGTGCTCATAGTCTAGTGGAGGAGACGACACACAATCGATTGTACAAACAAGGTTTATACAGCATAAATAGAAAATAATCAATACAAAGACTACAGGTGAATTAAGAGGGATGGAGAAAGGCTTTGATGTATCTGATCCTGGACACAATAGGGAACAATTGAAGTTTACTGAATGGGGAGAAAGGTGGTGATCAGAATTGTGCTTTAGGGAGATCAGTTTGACAGCTAAATAGAGAAAGCACTAAAACAGGGGAAAATCTGAAGTAGGGAAACCAATCAGCAGGTTATTGAAATAGTGTAGGTCTGAGATGATAGTAGTGTGTCAGAGGAGAGAATGGGAAATATGCAGGAGATGTTACAAAGGTAAATGTGGTAGGAATTGGCAACATGTTGGAAATGTGGGGGTGATAGTGAGGAATTAAAGATTCCTAAATACCAGGGATACAGAGACAGGCAAAAACCTGGTCCTTGGCCTCATGTGTTTTTCTTGTTGTTCGGTTATTTCAATGGTGTCCAACTCTTCATGAGCCCCTTCAGGATTTTCTTGGCAAATATGCTGGAGTGGCTCACCATTTCCTTTTCCAGCTGATTTTATAAATGAGGAAACTGAGACAAACAGTGTTAAGTGACTTGCTCAGGGTGACACAATTAATAAGTGTCTCCAGCCAGATCTGAACTCAGTCTTCTTGACTCCAGGTCAGGGACTCTATCCACTGTGCCACCTAGCTGCCCAAACTCATATTACGCTGGAGCTAAAATTGGAATGTGATTGACTTAAGTTGTTTAAAAGACAAAACTACATTTGAAAGACCTGGATATATGTCCTGGCAAGTTCACAGCTTACTTAGCCATTGTATCTTTAATTTCTTACCCTTTTTAGACACCTATTTCCTTCTCCATACAGAACCAGCCTGACCACTGAGTGTGACTAAATTAATCAGAGTGGGCAATGAGAAAAATAGGCACATTTTAAGGGTTCTAGTTGCTCAGTGGCAGGGGATGGGGTAGAAAAGAGTATGGAGAATACCAGACTGGAAGAAAGAATGGGGATAAAAGGTGCAAAAAGTGGAAGCTGCCCACATCAAAGACATATGTTTCTTGCTCCACAGAGTTGAGAAATGATAGACTCATGGTCCAATCTCCCTACTTTAAAGATGAGGCAATAGTCCTAAAGAGGTTAAGTGATTTGGAAAGCTGATACAGCTAGTTAGTAACAGAATCAGGATTAGAACTCATTGCCATTTTCTCAGTCACATGTCCTTTGTACTCTACCATGATACTCAAGGCCAGACTGAAATATAATCTATTGACTATCTCTGCTAAGGAAATTGAATAATGGTTTTATAATATTTCCAATCCTTTATGTGAGAGAGAATTTTAAACGATTTTAATTTCATTTGTAAAGTTACTTTTGGTTTCTTGAAAAAAACCCATTTAAATTTGATCCATGTTTCCTTTTGCTTTAATATTTCAGCGAATCTGTGGTTTTATGAATGTGGGAAATATCTTCAGTGCTGCATATCAAAACTAATTTGTATCTGCTCAGACTGTGGCTCTTACCCATGTCCTTCCCCTTGTTGAACACAGGAAATATACTCAACATCCTAGGGACATTTCTAAATTTCTTTTGACATTATTTGAACACCAGTGGAATATTTGGGCTATCAAACAGTTATCTTTCAAATTTACCTCCTGACTGGCCTATATATCCTTGTGCATATCTCTTTAATAGCATAATTTAGAATGTTTTTATGAGATACCTTCAAGGAGAGATTTATGGCCATGTATGCTTAATGATTTAAACCATGGCCAACACTTCAACCAGCCAATCAGTCAACTAGCATTTATTAGGCACTTATTATGTGTAGAGCACTGGGGATATAAAGAAAGACAAAAAGCACAGACCTTGCTTTCAAGGAGTTCAAAGTCTCATGGAGGAAACAGCATGTAAAAAACTATGTACAAATAAAATTTATACAGGATAAATTGAGGGTAAGCTCAGAGGGAAAGCACCAAGATTAAGGAGGCCTAGAGAAAGCTTATTGTTGAAAGTGGATTTTGACTCAGACTTGAAGGAAGCTAGGGAAGCTAGGAGGAAGAAATGAGGAGGGAGAGTGCTGTAGGCATGGGGGACAGCCAGTGAAAATGCTCAGAGTCAAGACAGAGTTTCATGGCTGAGGAATAGCAAGGAGACTAGTGTCCCTAGATCCCAAGGTATGTGTAGGGGAGCAACATGTAAAAGGAAAGGTAGAATGGGGGCAGGTTATGAAGGTCCTTCCTGAAAGTCAAATAAAGCAGTTTATATTTAATCCTGGAAATAATAGGGAACTACCTTCTCTCAAATCCTGATTGAGACAGCTGAGGACAGTGAATTCAAGAACCCCAGGAAAACCATTGCTCACAGAACACCATTCCTACTACTAGCTTTTCCCTGAAATCATCACTGAGGGGAGAAATCCCTTTGAAGAAGAGACCCATCTTCCTCACCACTACCAAAACCAATCTCTGACAAACTACTACCAATGAGTAAGTAAGCCCTAGGGCCCTGGGAATGGTAATGCACCACCAGACCATTGGTCTTGTTTTCACATCGACTCTCAAGGCCATCAAGCTCTGGGGAGATGCTAGCTGACATTACTTCTACAGACGCTGAAGCTACCAACTTGTAGTTATCATAGCCACTAATGACCCAGTAAAGAAAGCCCTTGATACAATGGAAACAATACAAAAGGTGATGCGTTCCCATCTGCCTTGCTGCTGCTCCCAAAGGACCATGGAACCTTTCTACTTGACGTGTAGCTGAAGTTTCTTATATGTATTATCTCCCTCATAAGAATTTGTAGTTCTTGAAAGCAAGGATTGTTTCCACTCTTCTATTTGTCTTGCTTATGTTTAGAGCCATGCTTGCACATAGTAAACACTTAAGAAATGCTTTTCCATCCATTCAGTTATTACACATTCCACTCCAATCCTGCCATGTCCTTTGTTGCCCTTTGGGTAATATTCAATCTCAATTCTTCAGAGACCGTAGTATTCCATGATGCACAATTATATAACATTATTGACAGATTGGTGGTGTTAAAAAATGGGCCCTTTTCAGGGAGAATCTTGAGATCACTAAAAGAATCACATATTTTCCCAAAGAAAATATAATCACTTTTTTCCCTCCAGTTTAATTCTGGTGCCAATTCATTGACTACTGGCAGTGTCTACACAAGATATATACTAATGGACATGTCCTGTGGGTTTTCTGTTGCTGTTGTTCACTCATTTCAATTATGTCCAGTTCTACGTAACCAAAATTAGGATTTTCTTGGCAAAGACTGCAGGAGTGGTTTGCTGTTTTTTCTTCAGCTGATTTTTGCAGATGAGCAAATTGATGCAAACAGCATTAAATGACTTGCCCAGGGTCACACAACTAATAAGAATCTGAAGTCAAATTTGAACTCAGGTCTTCCTGATTCCAGGGCCAGTGTTCTATCTGTCTGTCTATCTATCTATCTATCTGTCTGTCTGTCTGTCTGTCTGTCTCTCTGTCTTTCTGTCTATCCATCCATCTATCCATCCATCTATCCATCCATCTATCTATCTATCTTTCTATCTATCTATCTATCGATCTATCTATCTATACTACATAGCTGCCATTAATTTTCCATACAACTCTAAGTCACAATATGGAAAATGGACCTTCTTCATGTGCTTAGTTTTTTTCCCAGGTGCCCTGCCCAAAGGAATATAAATTTTGATAGCTGAAACCTCATAAGATATGTTAGAATTTATGGGCTATATTTCTTTCTGAAAGACCATGCCTTAAACCCAAATCACTCTGGCTCTCATTGATTGGCCAATAATAGGTCCCAGACCAAGCCCCACCTAATCATTGATTGGACCCTGATGGTTCAAAGTGAATGTAAACAGCATCTGTTTCTGTTTTGGACAGAAACCCTGAGGGTTTTCCCCTCCTAGCTTGATTGATTTTTTTTTCCTAGATAAAAGAGGCTATTTTTTGCCTTTTTTTTTAAATTAAAGGGGGCATTCTTTGACTCACTTCTTAAAGAGGCCTGTTCACTGAATGAGCATTACCTCACTCTGAGTAAGTACATGAAAAGGCTTTAGCCTAAAAGGGCCAGGGCCTCCTATTGCATCCTGGGTCACCCCCAGTCATCCTGTTGAATGTCTGGTCACTGGATCCAGATGGTTCTGGAGGAGAAAGTGAGGCTGGTGACCTTGCACAGCCCTCCCTCACTCAAATCAAAGTCAACTGCAAGTCTTGTCATCATTTCCCTGATGTCATGGTCCTCTTTGAAAACAAAGGAGAAACATGACAACGACCTAGCCTTAATCACTGAATCACTGTTGCTTGAGTAAAACTGAGACTTGGGAAAGACCTTAGCTTAAAAAGGTTAAAAAGGTCTCCCACTGCCATCTCCCAGGGCCATCTCCAGTTGTCCTGACCTATATCTTTCCAGTGGGACCAGTAGAGGAGAAAGTGAGGCTGGTGACTTTGCGCAGCCTTCCCTCACTTAAATCCAATTCACTTGAAAGTCATGGGAATGCCTTCCTGATTTCATGGTCCTCTTTGAGAATGTAGGATGAACAACAACAGCAAATTTTTTCCTTCATAGTTCGACTAAGTTCTTAAAATAATTGTAAATGTAAGAAGCTCTTGAGTGTTTCAGGACTCCATGTAACCTGCATAGTCACCCACAAATAATGGCATCTTAAAGTCTTTATCATGTATAGGGCATCCATCAATCTAGACTCTGCTAGACCTCTTTCATGAGCATAGTGAACATCTTTGGTGATCATTGCCCTTGTTCTATACCTTGCTTTATAGTAACAATCAAAGGGTTGACAATCAAAGTTACTGTCATTGTTATATCTTTCAAAGAATTTTGTGTGATTTTAATACTTCATTGGAGGAAATAAGATAGCATTTTGTTCTACTAAAACAAAAGCTTATTGATAGACAAAAAACTAAGCACAGTGAGATCTTCCATATATATATTCATATATGAGATCTTCTATATATTTCATTTAAATCTAATTAAAATGATGGTTTCTACCATAGCGTATCTGTGAAAGCCATTTTCTTTTCATATTTTCATTAAGGTTTGTCTCAAAGTATGGGTAGGTTCTTCTCATAAAAAATTGTATAGATAGTAAAGATGGGATATTGGGTTAATAGTTACTAGCATTCACTTTTGATAATGTCTGAAACTTTTCTTTGCTCCTTTTTCAGATACCTGGAGTCTGTAAATATGCTCAAAATTATGTTGGTTCCAGACTTCAATATATACTTGGTATTCTTCTATTCTTTGCTTTCTTTAGTAACATTTCTACTTCCTCAGGAAGAACAACTAGAAATATTATGTTAGAGTTCAACTAGATTGATTCTAGTGTCCTTGATAGAGGGAAGTTGATTATGAAATTTTATTTTCATACACAAATTTCACTGTCAATAAACAACTGTTTGTTGTCCATTTTATATTTTCATCTTTAGATCCTTAAGGATGCCCTTTGGATACTCCTTCATCAGTTCCTTTGACAAGTTTCTTTCAATTTATATTTTTAAATTTATTAAATTAAATTTATATTTTTCCTTTTCACTGCTTCTAATGACTCTAAGAAATAATACTGTCCATAATCTCCTAACATCTTTCTCTATAAGGGTTTGCTAAAAATTTTTAATTTTAACCTGGTATAATATTTGTGACTTCCATATCTTTTATTGCCAAGGAGATAAAACTTGGTAGTAGCCAAGTAGAAAAAAATGATGTTCGGTGGTTCCTAAGCTGTTTTGGCCTCTTCATTAAGGAAGCTAATTTAATGACCATTGATCTTTTCTTTAGCAAATTATTATAATCAGTTTTGATGTCTTTTGTCTGATCCATCTCCCAATTTTCAGCAAGAGTAACTTTTAAAAAAATTTCTGTTTAGAATTATTTTGATGACATACTACATATTTTTTCCATTTCATTCTAAATTTAAATTAATTTTGATCTTTTTTCTAGTATGTTGGTGGTCTGACTCTAAAGAGTCAGCCAGTTTGGGAACAACTTCTACCCAGTAATGGATAATTTTCTATTTATTAAAATATGCACAATTTCATTTTTGTGTTTTGTTCATTGAGCCTCACCAAATCCAGAACTCCTGATTCTTTTTTTTTCATGAAAGTAGTCAAGATGTATAAGTTAGGTTTCTTTGTAGCCTATAAACCTTTAGCTTTTCTTACAGTTAAATCTTATTTTTCAATAACATTTTTCACAGTCCTCCCCCGAGCACACCTTTGCACTGATACTGAGAATCACATCTTTGTTGATTCAATATGGAAGACCTTATGGCAGTCAAAAATAAATTTTGAAAAGACCTTATTTACATAAAGACAAATTTTTAAAAAGAGTCTCTATTTCAGACATGAATTGATTCTGCTTGAACCATCACTGGAATAACCTTATTTGTTATTTAATGTTAGATATATGTTTGTTAAATCACTGAGTGAAACATTGTGAAATATCCAATTGCTGGGTTGATTCTTGGACAAATAACCAACTGTATATAAAAAAGTACTGCTCTGGCCTACCTCAATAAGGCTTCTACCCAGATCAAAGCTTTAATTCTGGGAGATTTCCATATAGCCATCTCACTCTGCAAGAATATCATCAGACCCTTCCCTTGCTCTTATAAATAGGTTCCTACTCATTCTGTTGTTTGAATAAAATACTTTTTGCTATGTTTATTGTGATTCTTGTTGCTATATTGTTTCCCACAATCACTGATCTTAGAACCTCCATGGTCAACAGATCGTATTCTTCATATAATTTCTCTCTCTTTACATACTATAACTGATATTTGCATAATGTTGCCAATATCAGTTGAAAGTTGCAATTACTTTCATGGTGATCTTTTTGTGATTACTTTACATAAGCATGGTAATATGAAATGACCAAGTGCTGAATGAAATATTCTTTTGTTGTCTTTAGATGCATGATAAAACTAACTCTCTCTCCTTTATTTTCCCTCTGCGAAGACCCAGTGGGAAACTTCCTTTTGCCTTCTGGCTTACATTAGAGTGAAAAGGTCAGGATTGACAAGATTCAGTTTCTTAAGAAGTATGCTCAGTCATTGGTCATTAAATAAGGACCATATTTAGAATACCAACAGTTAAGTTCATGTTTATAGACTATTCAAAACTATGATATTTAGCATTTCTTCTGCTTTCTACTACATAGCTGGCATCAGTGAAGCAAGGACAGTGGGTCACACAAAGCTGAGTGTCATTTATTGTTTTTCTTTATTTGATAGGTTTCAGTGACCAAAGAACCCATCACTAAATGTTCAGCCATTCCCTAATCGATGGACATCCCTTCAGTTTCTAATTCTTGGCCACCACAAAAAGAGCTGTTATAAATATTTTTCTACATGTGTGTCCTTTCCTTATTTTTATGATCTCTTTGGGATACAGACCTAGAAGTGGTATTGCTGGGTCACAGGTTTCTATACAGTTTTATAGCGCTTTGGGCATAGTTCCAAATTGCTCTTCAGAATGATTGGATCAGTTCACAACTTCACCAACAGTTCAATAGGGTCCCAATTTTCTCACATTTTCCCCAACATTTATGATTTTTCTTATCTGTCATATTAGCCAATCTGATAAATGCAAAGTGGCATCTCAGACTTGTTTTAATTTGCATTTCTTTAATTAAAAATGAATTAGAGCATTTTTTTCATATGACTATAGATGTCTTTGGTTTCTTCATCTGAGAACTGCCTATTCATATCTTTTGACCATTTATGAGTTGGGGAATGGCTTGTAGTCTCATAAATTTGACTCAGTTCTCTATATATTTGAGAAATGAGGCCTTTATCAGATACACTTGCTCTAAAGATTGTTTCCCAGATTTCTACTTTCCTTCTAATCTTGGTTGCATGGGTTTTGTTTGTAAAAAAAAAAAAGCTTTTCAATTTAATATGAACAAAATCATTCATTCTATCTTTTTAATACTTTCTATCTCTTGTTTGGTCATGAATTCTTCCCCTCCTCATAGATCTGATAGGTAGTCTGTTTCTTGCATTTCTAAGTTGATGGCTTTATTTTCTATGGTACCTGTCAGTAAGATGTACTTTCATTACTTATCTCTTTCAACTAGGTCTTTTTTTTTTGCTTTTACTTTGTCTAAGATCAGGATTGCTACCCTTGGTTTTTTTTTTACTTCAACTGAATTCTTCTCCAGCCCTTTACCTTTACTCTGTGTGTGTCTCTCTGCTTCAAATATGTTTCTTGCAAACAACATATTTTAGAATTCTGGTTTTATATCTACTGTGGTACCCACTTCGATTTTGTGGGAGAGTTCATCCCACTCACATTCATAGTTATGATTACTATCTGTGTATTTCCCTCCATCTTTTTCTTCTTCCTATTTGCCCTGTCCTTTCACCCTTTCCCACCTCACCAGTGCTTTGCTTTGGTCTATCACTTCCCCTTATCTGCCCTCCTTTATGTCAGTTCCCCTTGTCCCCCACCCTTACTTCATCTCCTCCCCTCCTACTTCCCTGTCAGGTACAATAGATTTCTATATTCAACTGATTGTGTATGATTCCCTTTTTGAGCCAATACTGGTGAGAGTAAGGTTCAAGTGATGCCCATTGCTCACCCTCCCATCTTCCCCTGCACTATAAAAGGTCTTTCTCACTTCTTGATGTGAGATAATTTGCCCCATTCTACCTCTCCCTTCCTTCTGCACCCTTTGTGCTCCTCTTTCTCATCCCTCAACAATTTTTATGTCATTCCCTCAAATTAGCCTTATACCCCTATCATCTGTCTATGTGTAGTATATTCCTTCTATCTGTAGTGTTAATGATAACAATTTTTAAGTCACAAGTATCATCTTCCCATGTAGAGATGTAAATAGTTTAGCTCTATTGAATCCCTTATGTTTTCTTTTCTCTTTTCACCTGTTTATGCTTCTTTTGGGTCTTGATATTGGAGTTCAAATTTTTGGTTTAGTTCTGGTCTTCTCCTTATGAATGCTTAAAATCCTTCTATTTCATTTAATGAGCATTTCTTTCCTTGATAGATTATGCTTAATTTTGGTGAGTAACTGATTCTTGGCTGTAGTTCTAGCTCCTTTGCCCTCAGCAATATCCTGTTCCACAACCTCAGATCCTTTAATGTTATAGTGGCCAGTCCTGTGTTTTCCTGATTGTGTTTCCCTGATATTTGAATTGTTTCTTTCTGGCCACTTGTGGTATTTTTGATTTGACTTGATAGTTCTGAAGTTTGGCTATAATGTTCATTGGGATTTTTATTTTGGAATTTGTTTCCTGAGGTGATCAGTGGATTCTTTCAGTGCTTATTTTGCTTTCTAGTTCCAGGACATCAGGACAGTTTTCCTTGATAATTTCTTGAAAGATGCTGTCCAGGTCCTCCTTTGGATTATGGCTTTCAGGTAGTCCAATGATTCTGATATCATTTCTCCAGGATGTATTTTCCAGGTCTGTTGTCTTTCCCTTGGGGTATTTTACATTTTCTTCTATTTTTTCATTCTTTTGAAATTGTTTGATTGATTCATGTCTCAGAGAGTTATTAGTTTCTATTTGCTCAATTCTAGATTTTAAGGTATTGCTTTCCTCAGTTAGCTTTTGTATTTTCTTTTCTATTTGGCCAATTATGCTCTTTAAGGAGTTGTTTTCTCCAGTGGATTTTTGTATCTCCTTTTCTATTTGTCCAGTTCTACTTTTTAAGGAGTTTTCCAGACTGTTGACTCTTTCTTCTTAATTCTCTTGCATTACTCTCATTTGTTTTCCCAATTTTTCTTCTATATTATGTTTTTAAGCTCCTTTTTTAGCTCTTCCACAAGATCTTTTTGGGCTTGACACCTCTTCCAATTTTGACATTTTTGTCATCTTCTGCATTTGTGTCTTGGTCATCCCTGTCACCATAACACATTCCTATGGTTAGATTCTTTTTTGTTGTTTTCTCCTCGTCCTTTTTTTTTTTTTACCTTTTTCCTTTCCTTTTAAATTTGAGCTTTGCTCCCAGGGTGGCAGGTACATTATCCCTGGCTTCTTGTGCTAGTGGCTGCAGGCCCTGGCTGTTTACCTTGTGTTGTACTGATGTTGCCCTGTGGTGTTGCCCATGGAGGCCCCTCCTCTCTGGCGCTTCACTGAGAGTATGGGGTGGGAGTTGACTGGTGCTGCTGGAGCCTCTAGGAGTCCAGCAGCTTACTGGTGCTAAGTTGGGGTCCTAGTGGTGGTGCCTGGCATATGCCATGTCCCAGTAGGGTGTTTCTGCATGTCCCCATGACGACACAGAATCACATGCTGCTCAGGCCTCAAGAAGCTGCCTTTTTGCCTGGGTCTATACTGAAGCATTTGGAGGTCTAGCCCCTGGAGGATACCTGTTTGCCTGGGATTGCGCTATGCTAAGGCACATTGGGTGTTGTTTGGCTTCTCCTGCACACTGGTCTTTAGGATCGCCTGCTTGTTTGCTGAGGTGGGGCTGCCTGTTGGCTGTGCTCTCCTTTCACCTGAGTGAGATGGAACTTTCTTGCTGATCCTCCAAATTTCTTGGGCTAAAAGATTGTTTTTCTACATGTTTTTGCTTGTTCTGCTATTCTAGGATTTGTTTTGGGGCTCTATTTTATGGTTGTTTGGAGGAGGTGAGTATGGGAGAGTTGTAGCAGTTTACTGCTTACTCCACCATCTTGGCTCCTGGAAGTTTTCCCCATGTGTAAAGCTTTATTTTGCCAATGATTTCAAAATATGCAGAACAAATTAGGTCAGTTCTTTAAGAAATCTATAGGATGGTCATGAAAATCTATAGGATAGTCATGTGGAGGTTGTCTCAAAGGAATTGGATGGGGGCAGACTTGCATCTGACTCTTTAAAAAGGAAATGCTGATACAGAAAAAAGGGAAGGAGTATACAAGCTTGGATCATTGGATTGCAGAAGAGACAACTAAGACTAAGAGGTTGAGCACCAGTGAAGGAGTAAAAAAACAGTTATTCCCTAGACTCCAATGCCAACTGAATAGAATCAGATAATCCTAGGAAATTTAGGGGGTATCTAGTCCAACCCACTCATTTTTTGGATAAAAAAACTGAAGCTTAGCAAGCTTAGAATTAATGTCAGAAGTGATGAAAAGGGCTTACAACGCCCATAGATGAAGTGGAAAAGATAAACAGTGCCTTCCACCCATAAGGTATCTAATGAATGGCATTAATGGACAAGCAAATATTTGGAGAAGTGGAGCTTTTGGATTATGCTAATTTGTTTTGAAACCTAGAATAGTGCTTTATGTTGAATAGGTGCTCAATAAATGCTTATTAAATTAATGTTTGAAGTTTACTCATTATTTTAAATATTGTTTTAAATATGATCTTTTTCATTTTATAAGTGTAAGTTGAATAATTTATACACTATTGCCCAAAACTCCAATTAAAAATGAAACTAAATGTGATTAAGTGTATTGAATAGCATATCCCTGGTTGTCATTGTTATTCATATCTGAGAGAAACCTAAACACAGGTCTTGAATTATACTAATTAAGCCTCACCGTCTGGGGAAACTACCTAAAGAATTATCATAGTCCTTTGGAGGAAATAATTTCTCCAAAATTCATTCCTCAACCTCAAAGCTTCTTTAGGGAGAAAGTGTCATTCATTCATTCATTCAACAAACCAACCAAGTGACTAATGAGCTTTTGTGAAGTCACAGGAACTGTATTAGGTTCTGGAAATACATATACAACATAAACCAGTCTTTGTCCTCAGGCCATAGACAAAACACACATAAAATAAGGTAACTTAGGGAGAAAGCATTAGCAAGCATAGGGATGGTGGTGGTACAGGAAAGTCCTTTTAAATAATTTTTCATTATATTTTTTCAATATCTGCTTTATGTGGCTAAATTTGAATATTTGCTTTAACAGGGAATCCCAAGGATCGCTGAATTTTGATCCATTTATTTTGGTTTTTCCAATTTCACTTAATTTACTTTTTCTTTCATCTGACTGAGAAAAACAAATTTATCTTTCTTTTATAAAGAAATGGAAAATTTTCACAGGAATTTCAGCCTACATTAATTAGTTTAGTTTCTTCAAGGGTTGCATGGAAAGAACATTTTATTGTATGCAAGTACATGAGAAATTCCATAATAATGTGAAAAATACCCATTTGATGATACACATTCTGTTAAACAGAACATGTTGAATTCCTTGGTTCAGTTAATTAGTATCACTATTTGACATTGTGTAGGTACAGTGAGGGGAGGGGGAATGCTGGAATCTCCTTATACTGTCTCTCCAGAGCCGGTTGTTAAATTTTCAGCGTGAGCATTTATACCTTAGAAATTAGCAAACAATTTAAATCAAAGCTTGCTTTATTTTTTAATTGTCTAGACTTTAGGAAATTGATAGAGAAAATATTGATAATACAGATTAAACTTAAAACTCTGTCATGTATTTTTTTAAAGAAAGCTGGTTATTAAACCTTTACCAGCACACCCCTGGCATATAGACTTCATCAGAATTTATACAGAATGGGTGGAAGTAATGTTCATGTAGTTCTATATTGTGTTGGTATGCCCTGAAGGCAAAAGTCATATGGGGTAAACGTCATAAAAATTGTCAACAAAATACAGATAGGATTGTCTATATGTTTGCATATTCATCATGGAAATATGTGACTGGAAAAAAATGTAGGTTGGTCATGTAGAATGAGGAATATTTGATAGGCCATAGGCTCCATTTTTAGCCACACAATGTTAAAAGATCCAGAGGAAGGTCCCCAGCATCTTGGGTGGCCTCTGGTGGTAGATTACAAATTGCACAGAATTTGCTGGCACGAATGAGTGGTGGTCTACATTATTGGATGATATACCCTCGGTGATGAAATCAGAATATATTGAATCTATGCTAAAACTTGATGTTATAAAACAGATGTTTAAATCATTGATAATGAATATTATTTCTATTTAGTGAATGTATGGTTCCCATGATGTTGTAGTGTGCTTTGGGGCTAGAAAAGTTGTTTAAAATAGTTTTTTTTTAATTAAAACATTAACATTTTAATTTCAAATGAGGAAAATGAGATAAAAGAAGTCAAATAATTTACCCATAGTCACAAATTTTATTCCTGAGATATTTGGCACTCAGGGAATCACAGAATGAGTTGGAAATCACCCTTAGAGATCATCTACTCCAGGGACTCAACATTTTGTGTGTGTGTGTGTCAGAGACCCTTTTGGTGGTCTGGTAAAACTTAAGGAATCTATCCTCAGAATAATGTTTTTAAATGCATAAAATAAAATTCATAGGATTACAAAGGGAATCCATTATCTTGAAATGTTTGAACTTTTTTTGAAATAAGTTCAAGGACCTCAGGTCCCTGATCTAGTCCATTCCCCTCACTTTGAAATTAAACTTCTGTTTGACTCCTGACTTTCCATTCTCTTAACTTCTCTTGTTTGGCTCCAGCCATCCACAGGTTAGAGACTGATTTGGTCCAGTTGACACCTCGTACTTGGGTGATTGTCACTGCCTGCTGATTATCCATACCACAAGTCTCTCCTCATTCCAGTCCATCCTTCATTCAGCTATCAAAATGATCTTCAGGTCTGACCATGTCACTCCTCCTTCCCCTTCTCCAGTGGTTCCCTGTCATTTCCAGGATCAAATAAAATATTCTCTGTTTGGCATTCAAAGACATTCATAATCTGCTGCCCCCACCCCACCCATACACACCTCTTCCCTCTGACCTTTCCAGTCTTCTTTCACCATGACCTCCTCCCCTTATTCTGTGATTCAGTGACATTGGCATCTTTGTGTTTGTTGAACAGGGCACTCCATGCCTTGGATCCAGGCATTTTCATTGGCTTTCTCTCTTGCCTAGAATGCTTGCCCTCATCTTTGACTCCAAGTTTCCTTGACTTCCTTCAAGTCCCAGGTAAAACCCCACATTCTAGAAGAGAAGGAAAAGAGAAAGAAAGCCTTTCTCAATTCCTCTTAATTCTAATGCCTTCCTTCTGTTGATTATTTCCATTTTATCCTATATACAGCTATTTGTATATAGTTGTTTGCATGTTGTCCCTCCAATTATACTGTGAATTCCTTGAGAAAAGGGCTGTCTTTTGTCTTCACCTGTACCCTGGTCTTTGGCCTGGAACATATTAGGTGCTTAATAAATGTTTATTGACCGAATAAATGAATTTACTTGAAATTTCATGGAGGTATCATTTAGAGCAGAAAGTGAGGGTGGAGGAGGAATTGCTCATAGTATTTCTGAACAAAAGAACTGCCTAAAGCTCTAAAAGGTAACATCATGCCACTGGTTTCTTGTTCACACCTTAGATATAAATCAGAGAGTCAACATTTCAATCAATCACCCAGGAAACTTTTATGATATTCCTATTGTGTGCCGGGCTCTGAGTTCAGCACTGAAGATACAAGTACCACAGAGAATTTCTTCTCATGTTTCTTCCCTGCTAATTTCTAGGAAACATCCTATTTCTTTATGATTTTTATATTGAAAGGGACAAGATTAGTGGGAAACAACTCCATTTCAGTCTACCAGAATATGAGTTGTTCGGAACCTACATCTATAAAACACCAGCTAAAAAAACTCCGGGCAGCTAGGTGGTGTAATGGATAGAGTGCAGAGGCTGAAGTCAGAAAGACTCATCTTCCTGAGATCAAATCTGGCCTCAGAACTTACTAGCTGTGTGACCCTGGGCAAGTCATTTAACCCTTTTGCCTCAGTTCCTCATCTGTCAAATGAGGTGGAGAAAGAAATGGCAAACCACCCCAGTATCTTTGCTAAGAAAACCCCAAAGGAGTCATGAAGAGTCTGACATTACTGAAATGACTCAACAACAACAATCCCAGTTCTCCCTACTGATATTACAAAGATTTTGATGCTTCTTTAGCTAATGATGACAAAGAGCTTGAGATATTTTTCTCACTCCCTCCTTCCCTCTTTCCTTCTCTATCTCTCTCTTTCCCTTTCCCCCTCCCTTTTCTCCCCCTCTCTCCTCTTCCCCTCCTCTCCCTTCTCCTCCCTATTGCCCTAGTTAATTTGAAAAATTTAAACAATTTGTCTGGCTCTTGTGAAATATTAGGAATTTTATGGCTGTGTTTTCTCCTTTGACTGTGGTCAGGATATTTATGACCTTCTTGAGGGCTGCCTAGTTACATGCTGCCAAAGGAGGTAGGACTTTATTACCTGCTGTGTTGTGTGTACAAAGTAATGAAACTACCCAACCTTCCTTTTCAAATGCAGAGAAGAGCTGGATGGTTAATTGGCACGGCTATCAAATTGCATGAGGAGAATAGGTTGTGTATATTACCATAAGGTCGAGTGCCTCATACTTTCCTTATTCTTCAGCAGTGATATATCAAGGGAGATTCTGGAGACAAGATAACATTTTGTTCCAGGCTACAGCCCACTGATACCACACAAGATGAATTTAATAGCTTAAAAAAATGAAGTCTTAATCAGTTGGATTTCACTATAAAGTTCATTGAGCCTAAGCCTTGCTGTTCATGTTTAATTCATGTGCTAAAAGGTAAATCACACGAAGATGTGAAAGTTTCCCATTCTTTCATGCATTGAAAGCCACCCAGAAAAGAAAATAAGCCTGAGTTGAAGCACACTACTTGGTTCTAGTCTGTTGGATAGAGGGTATTCATGCCGCCCAGTTCAGATTCGTGAGAGTTGGTATCATTACTGAAAAAAACATATTATTTGAAGGTAGGAAAACAGCTTCTCCAAAGGCAAGAATAAACAGCTCTTCTCTTCCTAGATGGTTGGTAGACCTGTAATCCAGAGATAGTATTTGGCCAGCAGCCTTAGGCCAAATGAATGAGTTGGGTCAATTTGGCTTTTGGCCAGTATAAATCACACACTGACAAAGCAGAAAATAAGCAAACCTCCCTTACGGCATTTTACAAGGACTGGTGCTGCTCTGAGCTGTCCAGTCAAGGGGACAGTGACCTTTTGCCGTGCTGTGATAACTGGCAGTTCTGCCTCATGATTTTCAAGAAAATCCAACTGCTGGGAAAAATAAAGCAAATGAGGCTGACCCTATGGTTATTAGAAATGCCTTTTGGGATGACCTATAGGGAAGAGCTAGAACATCTGTATCTCCCAAGGTTGGCTGCTGTCAGAGGAGGTTTTTGGAATTGCTCAAGATTTTGATGTAGCTTGTTGTTCACAGACACAAAATTAGAGGAAGCTAGGGTTAGAGGAAGATCCTCTAGTCTAACCTTTCCAGTTTACACACGGGGAAATTGAGGACCAGTGGTCATCTTGGGAAAAAAGTATCATTGTATATATCTTTTATTGTTACCTCCATTTTGCTCCAGTGAGATGAGACAACAAATTCATGTCCATGTCCATCCATGTCCCCCCAAAAACCCAGGGTACCTTTAATAACTTACATGGTTTTAGGAAAAATTTGAGAATCATATTGCCATTATTTTTTTCTTCACATTCATAGCATCATAGACGGACCAGAAGCTCAGACAAAGCCATTGCGTTGAATTTCCTCTTTTTAAAAACTGAATGGCAGAAAGTTTAAGGCACTTGTCCAAGGTGGCTGAGGTAAAATTTGAATTCAGATCTTCTTGACACCAAACTCAGCCCTCTATCCATATTACCTTGTTCTCTTTTAACAACCATTCTCCCTGCTGTAGGAGTATTTTGTCTTACGAGTATTTCATTAGTGACTGTGAGGTTAAGATGACAAAGTCTGATTGCGGTAGCACTCATTGTCATAAAAACACTAATAAGGTGGTCTGAGTATGATTTTTCTACAATTCAATTCATTTTTACTCAACTTTATTTATGAGAAAGCTCATTCACTGAATAGTTTGTAGTCATGGTTTATGAGTGAGAAAGCTCCCAGTGAAGTTCTGGATTGAGAAATGAGCTTTATTTTTAATCTGACTGAGTGTTGTAGGGCTTTGATCACCTAAACCTGTCTGTCATGTACAGAACATAGCAGAGAGCATGTCAAATTTTTTTAAGGTATGGCATTAAAAGTCATGTCTTATCACACAACTATTCTCCAGAGACCCTAGGGCAGATGCCTTATTTTCCACACTGGGAAAAATGCAGCCTTAGTAAGAATGTAATTATTAATGCTTCACCTGACTGACTAATTCTTTTCCCTTTTTCATCAACAGTCAGAAAATTTAGATCTGGAAAGAACCTTCAAGATAACTGCATTGCAGTTGAATTGAATAGAATTAATTCAAGATCATCATTTTACAAATTAGGCAACTGAGGTCCAAAGAGTTAAGTAGGGAAAGGACCATAGATTTCAAGCTGGAGGAAACCTTAGAGGTCATTTAGTGCAACTACTTATTTTTTATAGATGAGGGCACTGAAGCCCAGAGAGGTTCAATGCCTTGCCTAAAATCACACAGATAAGAAGTGGCAGGATTGTCAGTCAGCCAATCAGTCAATAAGCACTTAAGAGTACTTCTTATCTTCCAGGCAATACAAATAAAAACCCTAAAAATAATAGCTGGTAGATATCTATCTATTTATCTATCTATCTATCTATCTATCTATCTATCTATCTATCTATCCATCTGTCTACTTATCTATCTATCTATCAATAGATCACTTTAAGTTTTGCAAAGTGCCTTACAAACATTAGCTCAGATTACTCTCAGAAATACCCTGGATGGTATGTGCTATTTATTATTCTTTGATAGTGTTTTTCCCCAATTACATTACTTGTCAAGACAATTTTTAGCATTCATTTTTACAAGATTTTGAGTTCTAAATTTTTCTCCCTGCCTCTCTTCCCCTCTTCCTGAAATGGTAGGCAATTTGATATAGGTTATAGATATGCTATCACATAAATTACATTTCCATGTGAATCAGAGTTGTGAAAGAAGAAACAGATCAAAAGAAAAAAATGTCAAAAAGAATAAAGGGAAAAAAGTACGCTTTGTTTTTTTGGCAGGGCAATTGGGGTTAAGTGACTTGCCCAAGGTCACACAGCTAGTACATGTCAAGTGTCTGAGGCCAGATTTGAACTCAAGTCCTCTTGACTCCAGGGCTGGTGCTCTACTCACTGTACCACTTAGCTCCCCAAAAATGTATGCTTTGATCTGCATTCAGAATCCATCAGTTCTTTATCTGGATGTGAGTGGCAGTTTCCTTTATAAGTTCTTTGTACTTGTCTTAGATCATTGTGCTGCTGAGAAGAGCTGTCATTCATAGGTGATCATCACACAATGTTACCAATACTATATACAATATTATCCTGGTTCTGCTCATTTCACTTTGCATCAGTTTGTACAAATGTTTCCAGGTTTTTCTGATATCTGACTGTTCATCATTTTTTATTGCACAGTAGTATTCCATCACATTTGTATAACACAGCTTATTCAATCAATCCCCAATTGATGGGCATCCTTTCAATCCCTAATATTTTGCCACCATGAAAAGGGCTGCTATAGATTTTTTTTGCACATATAGGTCTTTTCCCCTTTTTATGATCTCTTTGGGATATAGACCTAGAAGTGATATTGCTGGGTATGCACAGTTTGGCTTAGTTCCAAATTGCTGCCCAGAATGTTTGCATCAGTTCACAACTCCACCAACTGTGTATTAGTGTCCTAATTTTCCCACATCCTCCTCAACATTTATTATTTTCCTTTTTTTGTCATATTAGCCAATCTGATAGATGTGTGGTGGTATTTCAGAGTTGTTTTAATTTGCATTTCTCTAATCCAAAACAGTTTAGAGCATGTCTTCATATGCCTGTAGATAGCTTTGGTTTCTTCATCTGAAACTGGCCTGTTCATATCCTGTAGCCATTTATCATTTGGGGAATGCCTTGCATTCTTACAAATTTGACTCAGTTCTCTAAATATTTGTGAAATGAGGCCTTTATCAGAGACACTTGCTGTAAAGATTGTTTCCCAACTTTCTGCTTTCCTTCTAATCTTGGTTGCATTGGTTTTGTTTGTGCAAAGTTAGGTGCTATTACTAACCCCATTCTATAGATGAAGTCTCTTCCACCTTCCCTTTTGAATCTGGAATTCAGAAGCATTCAAAGCAATTTGAAGCTTGAAAGTTTTCAGAGAGTTACGCTTTCTTGCTCTTGCCAACTTTACCCCACTCCTCAAACAAGGGTGGGATATTGATCACCCAGAAGAAGAATATTGTATACCAAAGGGATTTGGGAATAGGGTTACACAGATAAGGAAACTGAGGCAGATAGAGATTAAATGACTTCCCCACGTTCACATGGCCAATAAGTGTCTGAGGTGGGATTTGAACTTCCTGACTCCAGGCTGAGCACTAAGGTATTTTGCTGCCACAGAAAGGATTTACCCTGTTCTCAAGAAATTTATATTCCAATGGGGATAAGACAACACATAAAAGAAAACTGAAAGGCAGGTAGGCTAGGGAGACAAAGGTATCCCACAGATGAAGACACTGGGACGTGGTGGAAGAAGTCTGGAGTGCAGCCTGAAGAGAAATGAGACATAATTAACCCAGGATGGGATTTGAACTTCTGCAAAGCTTCATAGCTAGTTAGTAGTGGAACTAGGACTGGGGCTAAGATCTCCTGACTCAGGACTACATCCTATATCTTCTACTACATGTGTGCAGTTTTTCCAAAAAAGAAACAATAAACCAAATATTAAAAGCTAAAAATAACTTGATTTGATTTCCCGTAGATACGTTTATGTGGAAGTTCACTTCTCTTATTTGTATAGAAGGAGTCATTTTGTTGTTTTTGTTTTTTTAGTTATTTCATGACCTCATTTGGATTTTCTTGGCAGAGATACTAGAGTGGTTTACCATTTCCTTCATCAATTCGACAGATGAGGAACCTGAAGCAAATAGGGTTAAGTGACTTGCCCGGGGTGACACAGCTAGTAAATATCTGAGACCAGATTTGAACTCAGAAAGATGAGTTTTCCTGACTGCAGACCTGGTACTCTATCTACTCTGCCACCTAGCTGTGCTGGGGGTGGGGTGGATCATATATATGGGGCAATGATACCTAAGAAGTCTCTGGACATATTTCAGAGGGTGTATGGACTTGGATAGGCAAATAGTGCATTTTTAATTTTTCACTAATCTTGGTAATCCTTTGAATGTTATTTTATGCTTTTAAAATGTAATTCTTGTAAGAGGCTCATGAGTTCCACCAATCTGTCAATGGGGACCAAGACCCACAAAAAGGTTAATAACTCCTGTGTTTTAGGAAAGGGACTACAAAACTAAAAACAATGAAAAAGCTGGACTAGATGGCTTCTAAGGTCCTTAATGACCTTTGGTCTATTATGATACTATAAAATAATATTTTTCAATTCATATTTAATGGATAATTACAAATGAAGCCTGTACAAGATCTTCAGGCTGTGGTATTTGTTTCATTTCAATTAGATTCAGAGCAAAGGACTGGGAATTTGTTTTTTGTTTGTTTGTTTGTTTAATAAATGAAGACTGTTGAGGGAGGGCATACAGTGGAAAGCAGCTATTGAATTTTTAAAAATATAATATTATTTTATTCTGGTTTCTGGGACACATCCAAATATTCTTCATAAACTTTTTTGTAGGGAGCCAAACATGGAGGACCCTGGTAAGACTGCACAGATAGTAAAGTTTTTTGTTTGTTTATTTATTGTCCACTTTATTTATTTAGTTTTAGTTTTTTAACATTAACTTTTATAAGCTTTTGAGTTCTAAATTTTTCCCCATCCCTCCACTCCTCCTTTCCCCAAGATGGCATGCAATCTGGTATAGGCTATACATGTATGATCATATTAAACATTTTTCCACATTAGTCATGTTGTGAAAGAAGAATCAGAACAGAAGGGAAAAGACATGAGAAAGAAAAAACAAAAAATAACAAAAAAAAGAGAAAATAGTATGCTTCAATCTGCATTCAGACTCCATAGTTCTTTGTCTGGATGTGGATAGCATTTTCCATTATGAGTCTTTTGGAATTGTCTTAGATCATTGCATTGCTCAGAAGAGCTAAGTCTAACAAAGTTGGTCATCACACAATGTTACTGTTACTGTGCACAGTGTTCTCCTTGTTCTGCTCACTTCACTCAGCATCAGTTCATGCTAGTCTTTCCAGGTTTTTCTAAAGTCTCACTACTTACCATTTCTTATGGAACAATAGTATTCCATTATATTCATATAGGTGGTAAAGTTTTTGATGACTTCCTGTTACTTTTGTGCTTCTTTTTCCCATTTTTATCTCAAACCATCTCTGGTGCACACTGACTATGTGACCCTAGGGGTTGTCAATTGTCCCTAGGATGTTCCTAAATGAGTTGATATGCTTGGACCGTAGGACAGAGAAAAGAGGGCAGAGCATAGTTAAAGAGAGGTCAATGAGAGGGGATACACCAGGACTGTGTTGGGTCATTGGCACTGTACCATACCCTCTGGCTCTCCAAAAGAAGGTGAGTTAACCTCAAAACATACTCCTGGAATGAGTCAATTTTAGGGAAAATAACACTAATAATAATCCAATTTATTAGGAAGGAAGTTCAAACTCTCCCAACAACCTACAGTTACAAACATAAATTCTTATGAGACAAACACTATCCAGAAGTTTTTCTCACACCGTGTTTATAAAGATCAAATGGTTAGGGAAGCAACTTCAGGAGCCAAGAACATGAGTTAATTGTTTTTCAAGCCAGGTCTATATCATCAGCCAATCAGTGGGTGGTAAGTATTCTATCCAAACCATGTGCATATTTTTGGAGTTAGGTGGTCAGGTAAATTCTCTTTTTATGTAGTGTTAGCAGCATCCTGACACCAGAATGGAGGTGGGTCTGGGAGATGATTAGGGAATGGTGTCCTTTCCCTGACTCTTCTTTCCTGACAAAATGGATTAACTTTGAGTTATTTGCTTTATCCTATAAAATAGGATCAAATCCCTTAGCAATTTTTATTCAGTGGAGCACTCCAATTATAACTATTTTTAGACAAGATGTGATAGGACTCATGATTTAGAGCTAGAAGAGTTTTTAGAAACTATCCGGGCAACCTCTTGATTTTATAGTAAAGGAAACTAAAACCCAGAGAAGGGAATTGACTTTCAAGGTTTTCTTTATACAGTGGAGATAGTGATGGTGCCTATCCTATAGAGTTGTCATGTGGCTCCAATAAGATTATACACATACATACATACATACATACAGGTACATAAAGATGTATGTGTGTGTATGTATGTATCTGTGTAGGCATGTATTTCTGTACAAACCTGAAAGAGCTGTTTAAATACCAGCTATTATATGATTTTACTCTGCTATCTTTCTGTTTTTATTATTATCATTATTATTTCATCATTATAATCTTATTCAATGGAATCCAGATAGAAATGATCTTGGGATAAATTTCTATCCAGTCATTCTTCTTTTATGTCTACTCTTCAGCAGATACTGCACAGATGGGTGAAATGACTTTTGTAGTTGAACAGAAGTATTAGATAATGAATATGAATACAGAGATATACAGGAATAAACAAATGAAGTGACAGAGTAAAAGAAGCAGACCTAAGAAAACAATATATGTAACTACAATCATGAAAATTAAAAGAACCAAAGCCTGAGACTAAATCCTCGATATGACCAATGACTAAGACTGAACCAGGAAAATCAGTCAGTCAGAGCAGGGACTATAGTTTGCCTTGCTTTATATCTTCAGTGCTCAGAAGAGTCCTGTGGACACAAAGTAGACATATTGCTTAGCATGGTAGACACTTAATAAATGCCTATTGATTGATGGGAATGACTATTGTCAGCAATGTTCCAGGCACTGTGCTAGGCAACAGGAAGACAAATGTAAGGAATGAATGCTCACAAGGGAGCTTACATTATACTGGAGAGACAACATACAAATATAAAGGTATATGCAAATATACAATGAAGATATATGCAAAATACCTATAAAATAGTTATAAGGTAACTTAGAGGGGAAGGCACTAGAAGCTGGTGGTACCTAGAAGGGTCTCATTCATAAGGAGGCACTGGAATTGAGTCTTGAAAGAAACCAGTAATTCCAATAGATAGAGGTGAGGAGGGGGACGCAATGCAAAGCATGGTGATAAAAGATGGGACATTGTGTGTGAGAAACAAGAAGGAAAATTCAGTTGGACAGTACAATGCATGGAGGGAAGGAAGGTGTAAGAAAACTGGGAAAAATACCTCATAACACTGAGTTGCATCACTATAGAGTATTATTGTATGTGAAATTAAAGGTTTTTGAAGGCCTTATCAAAACCCTCGACAAGCCCCACCTGTTACAAGGGAAGAACAAAGACCAGTTCAGAACAGAATGCTCAATGAATCATCTATAGCCATCCTGAACATGTGAGTGGAAAACAGGTCTGTGTTCAAAGTTTGGCTTCCCATAAGAATTAGCTAACTGATTTTGGGTTTGCAAATAGGTGTTTTCCTCTTAATTTATATCACAGAAAGAGGAAGTAGGTCCTTAAATGGTATGTGGTTTAACTGTATTTGAAGAACTTCCTACAGTCAAGCTTCTCTAAAAGGTTAGATTGGCATCCTGAATGTTCTCAACATTTCCGAAGTTTCCTGTAGTAACAAGTTAGATTGACTTTGCTAGGCTGACCTAATAAATTGGCCAGCATAGGAGGGGTCTCCAAACTTGAACCCTGTCAAATTCCATTAGGAACATTGTGTGTTCTGGATCGGGATCATGAACAAAGTAGGATGGGTCCTATGAGAAATATTTGTACCTGAGTTTCTGGAAGGCATTCTTTCTCTATCCTGTTTCACATCCTTTTCCACAGTAATGGGGTGGGGTGGGGGAAAGGGAATGATCACATTACTGTGAGTTTTAATCCATTTGTCCCTTAAGAATTCATGACATTAAGAATGCATTAAGAATGTATTACAAAGTTTTCTAGGGTGAAATGTGATTATTTTATTCCCTCACTCATTCCTTTACCGGAATCAAAATTAACCTGTCCAAAACAGAAATCATTATATTCCCCACCATCCCACCATCCCACCTCCAAGCCTCCCCTCTTCCTAACTTCCTTATTTTTGACATGACACCAGCATCCTCATAGTTACCCAGGTTTGAAATCCCTGAGTCACCCTTAGTCTTTGTTTTCCTTCAGCCCACATATCTTGTCACTTGGGTCTTACCTCTACAATATTCCTTGCCTCTGTCCCTTCTCTCTTGGCCAACACTTTAGTACTCTTGGTCCTCATTACTTCTTATCTGAATCACTGTAATAGTTTCCTAACAATTTCCTAATTAGTATCCCTATTTCATGTCTTTCTTTTTCATAATCCATCTTTCACACAGCTGCCAAAGTGATGTTCTTGAATCATGAACCCAACTATGCTATTGCTCTGGTCAACAAGTTCCAGTGACCTCTTCAATCTCAGAATATGAATTCCTGTTTGGCATTTAAAGCCCTTCACAATCATACTCCACTCTGTCTTTTCAGATAGAGTTCATATTACTCCTTGTCATTCCTTCACCCTATCTTCCAAGAAAATTAGCCTACATACAGATCCCCATACATAACATTTCCTCTCCCACCTCTTTGCCTTAAAAAAATCTGTCCCTCATCCCAGGATTATACTCTGCTTCATGTCTTTTAATTTCCTTGAAGGCTTAGCTCAGGGGTGGGGAACCTGTGGCCTCTAGGCCACACGCGGCCCTCTAGGTCTTCAAGTGTGGCTCTTAGAGTGAATCCAAACTTCACAGAACAAATACCAAGGATTCCAGAGGTTCCCCAACCCTGGTAAGAGCTTCCATTTAAATAAAGTCACTGATGATCTTCCAGTTGTAAGCCCTTTCCACCACCACACTCTACAATATTTTGTGTTTAAGTTAAGCCTACTCAGTTATTCCATATCATCACAAACTTCCAGAAATAGGCTTATCAGATACTCATGCTGGGTCCCTCGAGCAAGCTCCCAAAATTAGGCCCTTGCTGGCCAGCTCTCATTCTTTATATATTACGTATTACTTATCTTTGTACACGTTTACTCTGTCCCCAGCCCTAATATAGTGTAAGTTCTTTCAGGTCATGTGCTGTTTAATTTTTGCTTTTATATCCTAAGTACTTAATACAGTGCCTGGCACTTGGAAGGAACTTAGTAAACTGCTCTTTTCTCAAGAGACGGGATGTGGCTTTGGACAATGAGAAGGAGTGAAAAGAAAGATATAGCCAAGACAGGGGAGAGAGGTCAGAAGAAAAAGGGAATGCAGGAAAAATGTGTGGTTTCTTGTTAGGTTTGGATGTGGGGTCCACCTTGCTCCATAATGGGCTAGCTAGCTATAGGGAAGTGGTCAGAGGTCCCAGCCAGCAATCAGTCCAGTGGAAGGGGGCAAGACACTGATCTGCCTCAGTTACAATTTGTACTTGATCCCAAGTTTAGTCTACCTACATCCTCCAGAGTTTGATTCTCTAATAAATTGAAATTCAAACGATTCTACCTTTGATTTCTCTGGGGAAGGTCAATCACTGATTCAGTAAGAGATGACCCTGTAGATTGTGTGTGTGTGTGTGTGTGTGTGTGTGTGTGTGTGTTTTGTTGTTGTTGAATTTTGCCCTGAAGGGGGAGCTGCAGTGAAAAATTTAAAACAAATTTAAATTGTACATGTCTTAGAAATTGTGGGTCAAAATCCCATTCTGTGTTAGGGAAAGTGTGGAGATTTCTGGAGTTGGAAAGGTAGAAGGCTTGAAGTAACATTCTTAGTAGCTATTTTATTGTTTTTCTACATATTCTGTTCTTATTAAGTACTATTTGATTTCTTATCATCTCTGCTAATTATGAAAACTATTCAAAAATGTATATCTATTTTTGTAGAGACCTCCAGTGCCATGATGGCAAGAAAATGGATTTGGTGTTCAGTGGAAACATGACCAGGAGATGGAGTTGTGCAGACTGATGGAGACAGAGAGTGAAGTTCTAACTGAGATCCCCAAAGCTGCACACATTCTTGATGAATAATTGCTACCCAATGCAAAAAGGGGAAGTTCAATGGTATTAGACACTCTGGGACCCATAGTCATCTAGCAAATTCCTCAACACTTTTATCCAGTGTAGCATACACAGAATACCAGCAAGCATGAGCATGAAACTCCTCAAAGTCAAACTATCTATGCCACTTAGAGGTAAAACTTGTTTTTTGTTTGTCTATGCTTCCTCTCTCCCTCTCCCAAACACCCCCTCCCCCTGCCATTTCCCCCAGAGAATATATTCGTTCAAGTCAGAAACTATTTTTGTCTTTATATTCTCTGCTCCTAGTACAGTGCCTGGCATATAGTGGATGCCTAATAAATGCTTGTTGAATGAACAAATTCCTTTTCCAATCGCTGTCTGTCCTTTGATCTTGAAGCGGCCCAATGACATTACAAGGGTGATGTCTTGACTTGCATGTGAATTGGTTTAAGTGAGGCAAAGCTGTACAGGTCATCCAATTAATGTAAATCTAGAATCGGTTCCTTTATTTTATACTCCATTTTGTTTGATCACTTCTCACATTTTCTATCTTCTTTTGGCACTAAATTTAAAGTTCATGACAATCTGGTGTTTTAGTCTCAGCTCTTCCACTGGCCAGCTATGAGATATAAGACTATTTAACTCTCTGGCTCTTTGTTTCATCATCTGTAAAATGGGAACAATGATACTTATCAACTCATGTGCCAATAATTATTAAGATAAAACAAGAAAAGAAAAATGAAAATGCTTTTGAAAGTTAAAAGTACAAAGACAAGACATTCTTTTTCTTTAGGTCTATGTATCTTGTTTTTCTTGCTATTTTTCTTTTTCAAGGAAAATTCCTCTTCATGCTTCTTTTCTTTTCTTCTCAGATTGTTTCTGCCTTTATTTCCTAGATTTATGTGGGGACACTCCAGCCAATCCCACGCTTGTCTCCGTATTAGTTGTCAAGGACAAGAAGGAGCTCTGTGCACGTTCTTTAAACAAAATCCCCATAATCCTCCATGAGTGACCTGAAAAACATAACAGGAGAAGAACCTTGTGTTTTCTCTCTAGAGAAACGGTATCCTCAGATGGCATGAAATTCTTGTTGCTTCTGCTGCCATATTCAATTCATTGATAAGTTAAATGAGGCTGATGGCTACCTTAGAGTAGATGACATGGCAGAAAGGACAGAATATGGGTTTGGGGATTGTATGACCCTGGTTTAAATCCAGCTTCTGACATTCCCTAAGTGACGCTGACCAACTCACACTTTCAGAGTCTTGGGAAAATGATGGCATTGGATAAGGCTTCTTCCAGTTCTAAAGCAAGCCTCAAATCTAAATGAGTCTTGGTCATTACTCATTTAGTTCTCTTTCCCTTTTTAAAGCATTTTCATCACAACAGCTCTCTGTGGTAGGTAGTATACATGTTGTCATTCCCAATTTATAGATGAAGAAACTGAAGCTCAGAGAAGTTAAATGACTTATCCAAGGTTACAAAGCTACTCAGCATCAAAGTCAAGATTTGCAGGATTCAAGTTTTCTGACTGTCATGTTGCTTATCACAGTAGTTGTCACATTATAGGTACTTAATAAATGCTAGTTGACTGATTGGAATGGCTAGGTGATGCAGTGGAAAAGTACTGGGCCTGGAGTCAGGAAGACCTGAGTTCAAGTGTGGCCTCTATCGGTGTCACCTGGGCAAGTCATATAACCCTGTTTGCCTCAGTTTCCTCATCTGTAAAATGAGCTAGAGAAGGAAATAGCAAACTACTCCAATATCTTTTCCAGGAAAACCCCAAAAGGTATCATGAAGAGTCAGACATGGCTGAAAAACGACTAAACAAATTGACCATCTGCTGTTTCCACTATGCCATATGGTCTTTATAGGTCTTAGTATATTCTTTTAACTTCCCATGATGAAAAGTTACAAATGGCAATTTGTTGCAAACTACTTTTATGTTTGACAGACAAAAATACTAAAAGAAATCAACTTAATTGCTACATAGCATTCCAGAATCCCAGATCCAGAGTGGGAAAGAACCACAAAGGCCACTCTGTGGTAATCTAACCCTCTTTTTTTCTTTAATTAGATGATGAAACTGAGAGTAAATGAAGTTAAGGGTCTTGACAAGGTAACACAAGGGAAAAGCAACCAGAATGTCTCCCACAATTTATGGCATGCAATTTGGGAAAGGGCTAAAAGATCCCAGAATGACATTTTTTTTGAAAGTATCTACTGTATATAGTTACTTCTTATAAGAATGCTTATACCATGACATGAAGCTGTCTTCCAAGCAAACTTCCATTTTGTCTTCTTGCACATCTCTGTCCCCTGCTGTTAATCTGAATTTCTTTTTCTAGTTTGAAAGAAGATTCTATTTCAATCTAACCTTCTCCCCAAAGCCCTGCCCAGCTGTCACTGGGCCCACTCTCCTGTGCAATCCCTTGTCAAGTATAGTCTATACTGGGCAAGTTAGCAAGTATCTGCATATTTAATTGTTCTCAGATCCATGGGCTTTAGCCTTCCCAGTTAGATGTGCACTCTTTAAGGGCAGGAGACAAACTTCTTGCCTATTTTTCATCTCTCCTTTTTCAACTTCATTCATCATTTAGTGTCTAGCTTGTGGCATAAAGTACTCCATCATGACTTGTTGGTTGAGTAGAGGAGCTTGAAGTATCATTTATATGTATACAATAGTTGTCTATGCTCTCAAAGCCTTAGATCCCTAGAAATCAGGGCAAAACATTTTTGTGTGACAATCAATTCACCATCTGCTTCATCCTGAGATTAAATTAAACCATTTGAAACCTGCATTAATTTTTGGGCCAAGTCAGTACTGCATTAACTCTTTCAGATTTCCAGGAAATAATCTTGTAAATTACTACTTCATTGTATTCAATGATATCCTAATAATTCAAGGACTTGTGGAGCACTGAATTTGTTCAGAAAGATCCAGGTTCAAATCCACCTGAGATGCTAGCTGTGTAGCCTTAGGCAGACCTCTTAACTTTTCTGACATCTCAGTTTCCTCATTTACACAAGGGGAATAAAGATAGCATCTACTTCACATGGTTAAGAGAATTAAAGGAGATATCATATGCAATACACTTTGCAAACCTTGAAGCTCTGTGTACCTATGAGCTATTATTATTAAAAATTTAACAAGAAAAACTAAAAATACTTCTTCTTATATAAAAATCTCTCCTATTCAGAGCATCAACTATCCCCAGTGGCAGAGACGACTTCTCTTCTGGCACCTGAATATTGGAGTACCATTGAGAACACTCACAGAATTATTCATTAGTAACTAGAGTGAGCAGGAAAATCCTAAGGGCAGCTAGATAGCATAGTGGATAGAGCACTGAACCTGGAGTCATGAAGATCTAGGTTCATATGTAGTCTCAGACACTTAGTAGTTGCATGATTCCCCTACCCTCCATTTCCTTAAGCTTCTTTTACTGTAAAAGGGAGATGATGATAGCACATTCCCTCCAGGATTGTGAGGATCAAATGAGATAATGTTGGTAAAGCACTCCACAAACTTTTCAGGGCTATAGTAATGCTAGCTACTAATACTTTCACAGCCCACATCATAGAATCTAGTCCCCACTATACCTGAGTAAGTATCCCTTAATATAACCAGTAGATGGTTATTCAGTTTTTCTTGAAGATCTCCAATGAGGGGGAACCCACCATTTCTTGGGGGTACCCTATTCCATATGTTTATGGCTTTAATTGTTAGGAAGTTTTTCCTCACTTCAAAACCTCTGTAAATTGCCCACTGCTTCACATATTACTTCTAGGGACCAAGTAGAATAAGTCTGTTCCCTTTCCAACATGACAGCCTTTCAAATAGCTGATATAACTGTTAGGATCCCTTAAGTCTTCTTTATTCCTGGCTAATCATCTCCCATTTCTTCAACCAGCCCTTATTTAGCTTCATCTTGAGGCCCTTTGTCATGGTGGTCTCTAAATATTACTCAGCTTCTCAAAGTCCTGCCTGCAATGTGGTCTCTAGAGATAAGCATTTATATAGCATTTTCATGACCTCATCTGGGGTTTTCTTGGCAGAGATACTGGGGCAATTTGCTATTTCCTTCTCCAACTCATTTTACAGATGAGGAAACTAAGGCAAACAGGGCTAAGTGACTTGCCCAGTATCACACAGCTAGCAAGTGTCTGAGGCCAGATTTGAACTCATGAAGATGAATCTTCTTGATCCCAGGACCAGCACCTATCCACTGTACCACCTTAGCTGTCCCTGTAAATGTCTAAGACTGGATTTGAACTCTAGTCTTCCTGACTCTAGACCAGGTGCTCTGTCCATAGCTCAACCAGATGCCTCTATGTAACACTTCAGATATGGGCTGGCTAGGGCAGAGTACAGTGTCACTGTCTGCTTTCCCATACCTAGATGCTATGTCTGTCTCAAAGAGATCAAAAGTTGTAATAGCATTTCTCTCCCGCCTTCTCAGTCTTGTTTGGAGCATTCTATCCACTAAAAGTTCCAAATCTTTTTTTCAGCCTAACTGATTTTAAGTCATACCTCCACATCTTGTCCTTTTGAGAGTTTTCCCCTTTGAGATTAGCTTTTATCTCTCCCATAGGTATTGCATATGTGCCTATTTATTGCTATATGGTCCCCTCCATTAGAATCTCAATTCCATTGCCTTTCATTTCAATCTCTACAGTTAGCACAATGCTTGGCACATAGTTAGCACTTAATAACTGCTTATTGATTGATTGATTCCATACCTTTTGGAGATTATGAGTCAAAAACCTCATTCTTAAATATTTATGAATTAGTGTTATATCTGGGAAATCACATGCACCAGTTCTGTCTGTAATGATCTTTGGGTTCTTATTCAGCTTAAATGTGGAATTTTCAAAGCTATTTTCTCAGTTGGTCAGTCAACAAGTATTTATTAAGCACGTACTATGAGCCAGGCATGGTGCTAAGTTCAATCATTCAGCCATGTCTGACTCTTAGTTAGCGATTCCATTTGGGGTTTTCTTGACAAAGATACTGGAGTAGTTTGCCATTTCCTTCTCCAACTCATTTTTACAGATGAAGAGCAGATGAGGAAACTAAGGCAAACAGGGTTAAGCCTGGTACTCTATTTACTGGGCCACCTAGCTGCCCAAGCACTGAGGATACAGCTTTTTAATTTAAAGGGGAGCAAGCTTTTGGCATATAATTCTGTCTACCTCATCATTTCTTTGGATGCTAAGTTTTGCAAACTGCTGTAGTATGTCTCACAGTTTCCTACTACTTCGTTGTATAATTCACAATGATCCCCAAAACAGGGCCCCTTAAAGAAAATCTCTGCAATTTCTGGTGGCAATAACTTCATCCTAAGCTGTTATTATAAACCCTGCTATTTCAATAAACAAATCTATATGATTTAATCATTTGTTCAAATTACCATTGTTACAGTTATTATTCCTGTTGCTGCTATCTCCAGAAGGTGACATATAAGCACATTCCATGTGACAATTTAGCCACTATTGCACACCAACACTGTTATTCTGTACTTGATTGTCACTTGAACCCTTGCTCCTCAATCCACTCCTAAAAGAAGGGCCAAGAGAACATTCTCCCCTTCCCAAGACTATCTTCTTGTGGACTGGGCAAATATCCCATTCACTTTTATTCCTTCATGCTCTTCAGTCTGGCATATAGCATCAAAATCTTGCTTAGGCCCAGTGTGACAAACAAGAATGTTTGGGCTTGAACAGATCACCCAGTTGTTTAATAAACTGTTATTGCTGTTTATAAATTGTAGGTCCATTCTTCCAGCATGTGTCAATAATGGCTTATCTTGGCCATTTCTTTCAGAGAACTTTTGACATATACCGGAATACTATAAACACACGACTGGAATGGAGGGGTTTTTGGGGTTCCATGCATATATAGCTAGTCTTGTTATTTGAAATAAGAAGATTTTTATACATATAAAATAAAGTATGGCAAATGACATTTGTATCCCACAAACTCAAAGGAAGATGTTTTATTTGTCAAAGGCATAAATTCCATTTCTAAGTTGTTTAATGGATTTTTTGTCCATTCATTAATTCATTCAATAAATATTTACTAATTGTAAGCTTACAAAATTCCCTCCAGTATTGTTGATTTTTTTCAATCTAAAACTAGAAGAGGGGAAGTGAGGGAAGGAGTTATTCACTCATTTGAATCCTGGTCCATTGCCACCCTCAATACTCCTATTAACTGTTTAGAGTCCCAATCCCGTTTACTAATTAAAGATCCTTCTAAAGACCAGAGACACCTCGACTGAGTCTTACAGAATGTTGAAAACTAGAAGGGACCAGTATTCTGTGGCAAAATTCACTGCAAATGAAATCTCCTAACACTTTCTTTTTCCTTTAGCAATTCCTCAATACTTAGGGCAAAATACCCCAGGATAAGAGAACTTTAAAGGCACCTAGTCCAAGCACCTCACTTAACATATGAAGAAACGGAAGCCCAGAGATGTAAATTGACTTATCCATGTTCATATAGATATTGGATAAAGGAACTGAGATTCAAGTCCAGATAATCTGACCCCAAAGCTGGCATTTCTGCCAATGTGTCATGCTGCTGTCTCTCAGATGAGTATCGTGGGGAGATAAATAGTTGAATATATTTAAGGCTTCCTTTCTGTTTGGTTTTTCAGTTTGTGGTTTAAACATATCTTGTACAGAGGAAATAAGGCCAGGCAGTTGATTTGGCTCAGCTAACATGTTTGCTCAATGTTACGGTATGTAACCTCTCTGTATTTTCAGGTCAAGGGAAGGAAAAGGAAGGTGGCAATTAATAGGTGGAAAGAAGAGCAGGTACCTCTAGAAGTGGGAGGAGGGGGTGTGTTGGTTAGCAAGCAGTTATTACTTATAAGATATTAAATCTTGGGGAAGTACACCAATTTAGAAACCATTTTACTGTAAAAGTTTGGCAGAATTTGAATGACGTGCTTCCTAAGTACAAATTTAGCTTCAGAGATTAAAAAAGTCATGGGGTAATGCAAAGGAAGGCCTGAGAATGGTTTCTTAGGAAGCAGAAACTACCCTATCTTTTAAAATAGGCATTCTGATAGATTTGGTGGTGGTGGTGGTGGTGGTGGTGGTAGTTCATAAATTTATATAAAGAGAAAAGGTATATAGACATGAAATAGCTAGAAAAAAGACAACAAAGATGAAATTCTTGGTTTTATGCTTTGGGTAATGTGTAAAACAAGAAAAAGAAAAAAAAAGATATTTCTTTGTCCATTGAGATAAATGCAACTTTTTAATATCTTTAAATTATAATAAAAATTGATTGTTTCCTTCCATTATAAATGTAGGTAACAAGTACCGTTCCGAGAAGAGGTCCAGGGCTTTCCCAGAATACTTAAGAGGCCCGTGATGCACAAAAATAGTTAAGGAGCCTTGTTTTTGACAGCTAGGTAGTACAGTGGATAGAGAGCCTGACCCGGAGTTAGAAAGATCAGATACTTAGTAGCTGTGGGACCCTAGGCAAGTCAGAAAATCACTTGACCTCAGTCTGGTCCAGTTTCCTCATCTGTAAAACAGGGATAATTATAGCACCTGCCTCCCAGGATTGTTGTGAGGATTAAATGAGATGATATTTGTAAAGCACTTTGCAAACCTTAAGGAGCTATGTAAATGTTAGCTCTTATTAAAAAATAACAATTATTAAGAGGAAGTACCATGTGCCCGTTGATGTAACCATCCCATCTGCAGCTGTAATTTTCCTTTTCCCGTGAAGAAACAGGCTTTTTCTGAATAGCTTTCCAGAAAGTCACCAACCCTATCATAGAATCCTGGAGGGAGGGTATTTTAATGAGATCTTCTTGAGTTCTAATCCTTCCTTGATTTCATTGTTAGAGCTCAATTTTATGATTCACTGCCCATGGATAAAGAGATTAACTAAACTCCAAAGGGTGACTCATTCTATAAATGGGATCTGTTTTGATACTTTGATTTGCCAGTGATAGTCAAATGCTCCTGGGGTTTTATCTCATGTAACTGTTTCCGTCTTAATTTTCATACCCTCCTTCTGGGCCCCCAAATGGATAGTAGAATTGTATGTAACACCAAATTTTGCTTAATCTGATTCCCTATCAGGGCTATATGGCTCTGAGAAACTCAATTATCCCTAGTGGAGCAGGGCCTTCTGTATACAAGGCAAGTCTAATTGTCTGTGGCAGAGCAGAGTCAACTGTTTAGTTATCTGTAAGATGAGGCGGTTAGATTAGATGGTTTTCAAGGTTCTTTCAGTTGTAAATCAATCTATAACAGTGATTGTAATTAGACTTGTGATTTTCTTGGTATAGGGAAGTCCTGGGTGAGGACTTTTTCCACCAGTGCTACTGGGTACTGTCTCTGAAACCCATATTCTTAGAAAATTTACTAGGTTACTGAGAGGTCAGGGTCACACAACTGGTATATGGCAGAGGCAAGATTTGAATTTAGGTTTTCCTGTCTTTGAGGCTGTGCTCTATCCATATCAATAAGATGCCTCTCAAATCTATGGTATAATGAGTAATTTCCATGTAGATCCAGCCAACAATCTCTTGGTAAATGAATAAACACTCTCATAACTGTTATAAAAAACAGTCCTACTAAGTATTCTTCAATGCCCAACAGAAATTCTGCCTGATTTGAAGCTTTCCCTAATGACCCCAATGGACACTGAAAATTTCCTTTTCTGAATTCTTGTTTCACATATAATCATAACAGGAAATCCATTATTTGTTCTTTTTCTTTTTTTTCTCTAGTTGTTTCATGTCTAGATGACCTGTCTTTCCACCTTAAGAACAGAGAGCATGCCATGTACCTCTACCTCTCACATCCTTTCGTAATTTCTGCCAAGAGTCTTGTGCAACTTTAGGCACATTGCAGGTGCTTAATAGATGTTTGTCAACCAAAAACATTTTTGATTTGTTTGTTTAGTGATTGGAGGTGAGTAGTGACTCTCTCTCTCTCTCTCTCTCTCTCTCTCTCTCTCTCTCTCTCTCTCTCTTTCTCTCTCTCTCTCTTTCTCCTTCCCCTTCCTCCCTTCTATGGGGCACTCATCCATAGTATAATCTTACAGAGTTGCATGAAGGGTACTAAAAAGTTGAGTGACTTACCCAAGGTCAATCAGATAGTTTATATTAGAGGCTACATTTGAACTCTTGTCTTCCTCAATCCAAGATTGATTCATAATCCAACCTGACTGTCATTATTTTATTTACATTTATACCATGTCTATCCTGACAGAATATCTAGGTGCTTCAGAGTCTTGGATTAGACATAGTGACAAGTAAGAAGGAGGCTTTTTTCTTTTATTATGGTTAATTAAAGGATGGAATAAGAATTTATTAACTAGCCAAGGACAGTGCTACAGGCTTTAGAAATATTATCTCATCTGATATTCACAACAGATGGGGAGGTAGGTGCTGTTATGTGGAGGAGAGATAAGAAGGTTTTCTTAAATAATCAGTGCAAAGATATAGGAGAAAACAATAGAATAGGAAAGATAAGAGGTCTTTTTAAGAAAATTAGAGATATCAAGGGAACTTTTCTTGCAAAAATGGGCATGATAAAAAACAAAAATGGTAAGGATTTAAAAGAAGCAGAAGAGATTAAGAAGTGGCAAGAATACACAATTGGTCAAAGGATGTGAACAGGCAGTTTTCAGAGAAAGATAAATGATAACCATGATAGTGTGATTACTGATCTAGAGCCACCCTGGAGAATAAAGTCAAGTGGACCTTCGAAAGAATTGCTAACAGTAGGACTAGTGGAGGTGATGAATTTCCAGCTGAGCTTTTTAAAACCCTAAAAGATGGGGCTGTTAAAGTGCTGCAATCAATATGCCAACAAATTTGGAAAATGTAACACTGGTCACTGGTTTTGGAAAATATCAGTTTATGTCCCAATCCTAAAGAAGGGTAATGCCAAGGATGTTCAAATTACTGAACAAATGTACTCATTTCACATATCAGCAAGGTCACGCTTAAGATTCTTCAGTAATAAGTGGACCAAAAATTACCAGAAGAACAGGCTGGCTTTTGAAGAGGCAGAGGAACTAGAGACCTAATTGTCAACATTTGCTGAATTATGGAGAAAGCAAAGGAGTTCCAGAAAAAAAGCAACAACAACAAAACAATCTACTTCTGCTTCATTGGATACATTAAAACCTTTATGTTGATCACCAAAAATGTGATCCACACAAAATGTGGCAAGGCCTGAAAGAGATGGGAATACCAAATCATCATACTGGTCTCCTGAGGAATCCATATACAGGCCAAGAAGCAACATGGAAAATGAACATTTCCATGAACATGGAAAAAAGTTTAAGATTGGAAAAGGAGTACAACAAGGCTGTATATTGTCACCTTATTTATTTAACTTACATGCAGAGAACATCATGCAAAATGCTACGCTGGATAAACCAAAACCTGGAATTAAGGTTTCTAGGAGAAATTTCAACAATCTCAGATATGCAGATGATACCACTCAGATGGCAGAACGTGAAGAGAAATTAAAAAGCCTTTTGATGAAGCTAAAAAAAGAGTGTAAAAGCTCGCTTGAAGCTTAATATAAACTGGTCTCATCACTTGCTGGCAAATAGAGGGAGAAGAAATGGAAGCAGTGTCAGATTTTACATTCTTGGGTTCAGAGATCACTGCAGATGGCGACTGCAGCCATGAAATTAAAAGATACTTGCTACCTGGAAAGATATGTATGTCAAAGCTGGACAGCATACTAAAACAGTGATATTGCCTTGCCAACAAAAGTCTTGTGTAGTCAAAGCTATGGTTTTTTTCTTCAGTATGGCTGTGAGAGTTGGACTATCAAATAAGATAATATTTATAAAATGCACTTGGCAAATTACCTGACACATAGTAGGTGCTATGTAAATACTTATTCCCTTCCCCCCCCGAACGGATCGTATTTTAGTTGAGTCTAGTATGGAAAATTTGTGAAGAAGAGAGCACATCACTGGCATCATTTGATTTGATTTACCACCTGTCAGCCTCTAAGAATTTGGTCTAAGAAAGACAAATAAATTAGGTTGTCCAAGTCCATGTTTTATTCTCTCAAAGCAGGAGGTCATACATTGCATGGGAGCTAACAGTTTGGAACTGAGAGCTCATTTTATGGTTCAGGTGCACAGTTTATATGCCCTTCAAAGAGTAGGTGTTCCCATGAGGTGCCAATCAACTGTGACTGGTTAACACACAAGGAGGTGGGCTATATTAAAATGAGGGTCTTGGGGTCCAAGACTTCAGTCACCTAAATCTCAGTCAAAGAGACATCAATTTCCGTATCATCTGTCTTGACAACAGGGAGAATCAACAGATCTGTCTGAGCAACACAAGGAACAGGAATACACCCATTAGCCTAAACTTAAAAATTTCTTTTACTGTCTGATTAGGTCTTGGCCTGGATACGTCTTTAAGAAAGACTTTCCACACTGATTGGTTTCTTGATAAGGAAGCGGAAAAGGAGAAAAATCTTGGTGTGTGGTTTGTCCTTTGTTCTCAAAGAGGACCATGGCATCAGGGAGATGATGTCCTGACTTGTAATTGACTTTGATTTGAGTGAGGAAGGGCTAACTCACAAGCCTCACTTTCTCTTCCGGAACTATCTGGGTCCAGTGGCCAGATATTGATCAGGATACCTGGATTTGGCCCAGGATGCAGTGGGAGACCCTGACCTTTTAAACTAAGGTCTTTCCAGCTTCTCACTTTGAGTGAGGCAACACCTATTCAGTAAATAGACCTCTTTAAGAAGTGAGGCAAGGGATGACCCTTTTAATAAAAACAAATCAAAGTGGGAGGGGAAGACACTCAGGGTTTATTGGCCAAAAGAGAAACAGTTACTATTTACAGTCCAGAGTGAATTGGGTTTAAGGCTTGGTCTTTGAGAAAGAAATCTATTCAGTAGACCACACCTTAGCTAAGTAGTTTTTGGCCATCAAAATATTACCCTCCTTTGGGCAGAACAGTCTCAGGCAAAGGCAGAGGAAAGAAGAGGAGGGGAGGGGAGGGGAGGATAGGAGAGCAGAGGAGAGGAGGAGTTGTCCAACTGGAACTGGTCATCAGGGTCGTGATTCAGGTAGCAGAGGCAACCTTAGATTAAGTTAGTTCTGATCTTTGGTTGGGGACTGACCAGGATAAAGACATTCAATGAAATTTCATTATCAGTAATGTCCTGAAGAAGAAACTGAACTTTAGAAGAAGGGGCCTGGGGAAAGCTCTGAATCTCTAAGATAGTAATTAAAAATAATTTTTCACGCACTCCATCATAGCTGATATTTAAGCAGGACACATTCATTTTGACTCATGTTCCTAACCCTCCATAGCTATGGATACATAAGGACTTGAAACTGTTTTTAGCTTTAACAGAAAAAAAAAATAAGTTTTGCCTCCCCTTCCCATCAAACTCCAGGCAATAGGAGACAATTTCATATCTTCTTCCTATACCTACTTAAAAAAGATTTCTATATGATTTTGAAAAAGAGAATGCCAAGTTCCTGAAACGGGGATGCAGAGGGATATAGACTCTCATGTTCTTTGGACTCTGACAGAGTTCCACTGTTGGTTCCAGAGGTCCTTTCCTTTCTTATCTTATCTTCATCAAGGAGCTCTTTGTATGCTGAAGGAGGTTGTAAAGCTGGAGAAAGCATGATAACAGTTCTCCAGTAACTTACCAGCAATCTTCTTTCCTGAGGGTGAGGAAATCAGAGAATGGGTTACTGAAACATCTCATTCCTGGGAATTACCAGAGTCCCTTGGCCACAGCCTTCAGGAGCTTGTACATAGTCCAAACCTGGAATTTTGAGTGCAGTCAAATCATACTTTAGAAAATGAGACTGTTTATGAAACCCATCTTCTTAAGTTAAAACTAGTACAAAAGTCAGTGTAAATAAGTGTTTAAGTGACCCCCATTGGTCTATGAAATTTTGTATGACTGTCTGAGCAACTGTTTATTTAGTGGGGATGACTGAAATCTAAAGGCATGATTATTAATTGGAAAGCTGGTGATGTTAATAACATTTGGGAAAATGAAGGTTGTTAGATGTTACAGTTTTAAGGAATGAACTGCATTTTGTTCAACTCAGAAAATTGGTGCCATTCTTCATTGGTTTGAACTAAATGTTTGCTTGCTTGATTCTACTAAATCTTTTATTTATCCTGTCAGAGGCAGTGTGAAATAAGCAGAAAACAAATTTTGTTCCTGCTGTTCTGTCATTTCAGATGACTCTTCATAACCCCATTTGGGGTTTTCTTGACAGAGATACTGCAGTGGTTCTCCATTTCCTTCTCCATCTCATTTTTTTTTTTAAATGGAGCATCTTTTATTTTTTTATTTTTAGTTTACAACAGACAGTTCTACATAATTTCAAGTTCCAGATTTTCTCCCCTCCCTCCCCCCTACCTCCCCAAGACGGCATGGAATCTCATATAACTACCATGTATAACTTCGCATTGAATTAATTTATACACTAGTCAAGTTGCGGAGAAGAACTATGACCAATGGAATGAATCATGAGAAAGAAGAAACAGAACCAAAAAAAAAAAACCCCAGAAACAAAAACAAAAGAGAAGAGAAAAAGGCGAGCATGAAGTGTGCTTCAATCTGCATTCAAACTTCATAGTTCTTTCTCTGCATGTAGATAGCATTCTCCATCATGAGTCCTTTGGAGTTGTTCTTGCACCTTGTGTTGCTGAGAAGAGCAAAGTCTGTCAGGGTTGGTCCTCACGCAATCCATATATCTGTGGTTGTGTACAATGTTCTCCTGGCTCTGCTCCTCTCACTCAGCATTATGTCATGTAGGTTTTTCCAGGTTGTCATGAAGTCCGTATCATCCCCATTTCTTATGGCACAATAGTATTCCATTACCTTCATATACCACAGCTTGTTCATCCATTCCCCAATTGATGGGCATCCCTTTGATTTCCAATTCTTGGCTACCACAAAAAGAGCCGCTATAAATATCCTTGTACATATGGGTCCTTTTCCTGCTTGTGTGATTTCTTTGGGATACAACCCTAGAAGTGGTATTGCTGGGTCAAAGGGTATGAACATTCCTGTGGCCCTTTGGGCGTAGTTCCAAACTGCTCTCCAAAATGGCTGGATCAGCTCACAACTCCACCAGCAATGCAACAATGTTCCAATTTCCCCACATCCTTTCTAGCATTTATCATTTTCCTGTTTTGTTATTTTAGCCGATCAGACAGGAGAGATGTGGTATCTAAGAGTTGTTTTGATTTGAATTTCTCTAATCAGTAGTGATCCAGAGCATTTTTTCATATGCCTATAGATAGCTTTAATTTCCTCTGAAAACTGCCTGTTCACATCCTTTGACCATTTCTCAATTGGAGAGTGGCTTGTATTCCTATATATTTGGCTCAGTTCCCTGTATATTTTAGAAATGAGGCCTTTATCAGAGATACTAGTTGTAAAGATTTTCTCCCAATTTTCTGCTTCCCTCCTAATTTTTGTTGCATTGGCTTTTTTTGTACAAAAACATTTCAATTTAACATAATCAAAATTATCCATTTTGCATTTTGTAATGCTCTCTATCTCTTGTTGGGTCATGAATTCTTTTCTTTTCCATAAATCTGATAAGTAAACTATTCCTTGCTCTCCCAAATTACTTATAGTATCAGCCTTTACTCCTAAATCATATTCAATTTGGTACTAGAAACGTTAGCTGTAGCAATAAGAGAAGAAAAAGAAATTGAAGGAATTAGAATAGGAAAAGAAGAAACTAAATTATCACTTTTTGCAGATGATATGATGATTTATTTCGAGAATCCTAGAGAATCAAGTAAAAAACTACTTGAAATAATAAAATAAACCCACATAAATCCTCAGAATTCCTATACATTACTGACAAAGCCCAACAGCAAGAGATAGAAAGAGAAATTCCATTCAAAGTTACTGCAGACACTATAAAATATTTGGGAGTCTATTTGCCAAGACAAACCCAGGGCCTATATGAACATAACTATGAAACACTTTTAACACAAATAAAGTCAGATCTAAATAAATGGAAAAATATCAGTTGCTCATGGTTAGGCTGAGCTAATATAATAAAAATGACAATTTTACCTAAATTAATCTATCTATTCAGTGCCATACCAATTGAACTACCAAAAAATTATTTTACTGAGCTGGACAAAATAATAACAAAATTCATCTGGAAAAACAAGAGGTCTAGAATATCTAGGGTAGTAATGAAAAGAAATGCTAGAGAAGGTGGCCTTGCCATACCAGATATTAAACTGTACTACAGAGCAGCAGTCATCAAAACTACCTGGTACTGGCTAAGAAACAGAGGTGTGGATCAGTGGAATAGGATAGGAATACAAGATGGAGAAGTCAACAACTATAGCAATCTACTCTTTGATAAACCCAAAGAGGCCAGCTTCTGGCCTAATAATTCACTATTTCACAAAAACTGTTGGGAAAATTGGAAAATGGTAGGGCAGAAACTGGGCATAGACCATCTTACACCATATACCAAAATAAAGTCCATCTCATTTTACAGATGAGAAACTGAGGCAAACAGGGTTAAGTGACTTGGCCAGAGTTACACAGATGGTAAGTGTCTGAGGCCAGATTTTAATTCAGGAACATGTCTTCCTGTCTCCAGGGCTGCCACTCTATCTACTGTTCCACTTTGCTGCTCCAAACAAAAAGTACCAGAACTTTCTTTCATTCTATAGTGAAAGATAATATATATGTGTATGTATAGTTGCATGTATTTATGTGCATACACATACGTATGTGTGTGCATGTATCTGTATATGCACATACGTATGCTATTTTTATCCATACAAACTAAATAAAAAACTGTGGGAAAGACACTAGCACAGGCTTATAGGGAAAGGCTTGAGGTACAAATGTACCATTTGAGCTGAGCTCTAAAGTGTCTTAGAGAGTTTGAAAGCTGGAGATAAAAGGGGTCTACACTCTAGAGAATGCATTGGGGAATGCAAAATGTCAACCTCACAGTTTGGTCTAAGAAAGACAAACAGAATTAGGGTGTATCCATAGTTTTATTTCTTTCAAAGTGGGTGGTCAAAAATTGCATGGGAGCTGCAGCATTGGTACTGAATTTCCTTTGGAGTTCAGGTACATAGTTTTTAAACCTTTCTAACAGTAACTGATATCATTTGATCATCATTTCATCTCTGGATAGATGAAATACCTCTTCTATCAGACCTGTTCCCCAACCCCCACACCCAATCTGGGCCATTTAGACAGAAGAATCTGCCTGTCTTCACTCAAGCTTGAGCAGAAAAATGGGCTTTAGTACCTTAGATTAAATTACTTGCAAGCTTGGGTTGGGCTAGGATAAGGAAAGTCAATGCAATCTCATTATCAAAAATGTCCTTCTGAAGAAAAACTGAACATAAAGTCAAGACTTTGGAAGAAGGGGTCTGGGAGAAGTTCTGAATCTTCAGGGAATGACGATAGGAATTGAAACATTGCCTGTGCTGAATGAAGCCAGTTTGTCAGGACTGCATAGTGTATGAATGAGAGGAAGACTGAGAAAATAGATCAGACCCAGTCTGTGATGGACTATAAATATAAAAAGGGGAGCTTTTATTCATATTTGATCCTAGAGGCAATAGGGAGCTAATGGAGTTTTATGAGAAAGAGTGACACAATCAGTCAGATTTGTGCTTCTTATTCTTACAGCTGTGACTGTGAAGATGGATTGGAGAAAAGGAGAGACTTGAGGCAAGGAGTTCAAATCAAAAGCTATTGTCCAGGCAGGAAGTAAGGAAAACTTGAGCTAAGGTTGCTGGGAGAGGTACTTTAGAAGTAACATCTACATAACTGGGCAACTGATTAAATGTATGAGGTGGGTATCTGGAAGTGCAAGTGATGTCCTCAATGAAAGTAGAGAAGTTTGGAAGAAGGGACGTTTTAAGGTTTAAGATACTAAGTTTTATTTTGGACATATTGAGTTTGATATGCCTTTATGACATCCAAAATATCCAATAGATTGGTGATACAGGACTGCAGCTCAGGAGAGAGACTAAAGCAAGATCTATAAATCTACAAATCTGGAAACTGCCTAGATAGAGATGATAACTGTACGTATGATAGCTAAAGAGTTGATGATTAAGGGGCTGGCCTCTCAATCAGAAGAAAACCTAGATTTAAGTCCTACTTTTGAAATGCCTTGGCTGTCTGAACATGGATATATATTTACTGAATATTACTGAACATTTACCTGTTCAGTGCATTGTGCAATCATCTAAGACTGTATTTCATAGGCAAGTGGAAGATCTGCATGAGTTAAGTGAGATTCTATTCTGGGAGCTCCCTATGTCAATGAAATCACAGATTTGATGGAAAGATCTAAAAGAACTAATGCAGTGTGAAGTGATCAGAACCAAGAAAATAACATACACAATGTCTAAAACAATGTAAATGGAAAGAACAACTACTCACTGTGGAAAAAAAATTAAAAAATGAATGTAACAAAACTATGAAGATCAAGCAAGATTCAAATGCAAATGAGGAGATAAGAAAGGACAGCTCCAACTCATTCTTTCATAGAGGTGGAATGTCCACAGGTACACACTGCACATTTTTTAGACTTTTTGAAAAATGTAACTATCAGTTCAGCTGATTTATTTTTCTTTTTTAAAAGTACTATTTGTTACATGGGATGGTTCTCTGGGAGGGAGAGGGATATAGGATATAACTATAAAGATATAAGCAGTAGAAGGCCTGAACAAAATGTATTTAAAAAGACAAAAAATAACGAATTTGGACTAAAAAGATGTACAAAATACTTAAGAAATTTCTTTGTATCCTATGTAAGTATTTAGCACAGTGGTAGTCTAGGAGGAGCTCATCATTTACTGGAATTGCATGAAGTAAGTCAGTTTGGCAGCTCTGGTTAATTTCAAAGGGGTTGTCTTTTAAAGGGAAGGAGGCTAATTCCAGCATTTTTCTGTAAATGAGCTGCTGGGTTTTAAATACAGGTAGAGGAAGTTTTAATACGGATTTGCATTTCATTACCCATTAGTAGAAAGTTTCTATTGTCTACTAGACCTGATTTCAAGATGGTAGGCTCAGAGTTGACAACTATCTTCTGCATTATATTTAGTCCACAAACATCCCATCTTGCTCACTCAATGTATTGGTGTAAAAAATGTTGGGATCCGTTCTATGTTTTCCCAGCTGGCTGTCCAAAGTTAAACTCTCTGGTACAACAACAATTCGCTAATTAACTGTTAGAGAAAACAACAGCTGTGAGAGGGAACTAACCATTTGAGAATATGGGGAATTTAATTTTCTGTGGTAGATGCTTGAATTTGCTTTAATTATAACAGGAAGTAGAATGAATAACTCAATCACTCCCTCACTCTCTAAATTAGTTTTTGGAGAGTGTCTGTTCCCTCCCAGATTCTTGCAAAGGAGAGGCTTTTGACACTGCCTGATGTGGTCTACAAACTAAAGCAGGCCTTTTCCTGGCATATTGATTGCTAGAATTTGTCAGTGCTATGGCAAATTTTGAGACTATCATTTGGAAGGAAAATGTCAGTTTGATAGGCTTCTGAAATATGTACAACTTCTCTGGTCTTGATGGTGTTTGTTTTTAAAGAACACTTTCTCTGGAACATTTCCTTTACTATACCTTGAGAAACTAGTTGTAGGACCATTAATTTAGTTAGTCAGTCAGTCGACAAGCATTAATTAAGCACCTGTTACATGTGAGGCACTGTGCTAAGTGCTGGTGATATAAAAAAGAGGAGAAAAAAACAGTCCCTGCCCTCAGGGAGCACCCGGTCCAATGGGAGAGAAAACATGAAACAACTATATTCAAACAAGTGACCTATGAGATAATTTGGAAATAAGCAATAGGGTGCAGGCAATGGGAATCGGGAAGGGCTTCCTTCTTGCAATTTTAGCTGGGATGTGAAGGAAGTCAGAGAGGGCTGGAGACAGAGAGAAAGGGGAGAGAATTCAGGCAAGGAAGACAGCCAGTGAAAGTACCTGGAGTTTGGAAATGGAGTGTCATGTGCAAGGAACATTTTAAGAGTTAGGGTTGCTGGATTGCAGAGTATGTGCAAGAGAGTAAGGTGTAAGAAGACTGGAAAGATAGAAAAAGGATAGGTTATGAAAGGCTTTGAATGCCAGAGGATTTTATGTTTGATTCTGGAAGTGATAGGAAGCTGCTATTGTTTATTGAAAGGAAAGGAAGGCTGACATGGTCAGACCTACACTTTAGGCAGATCAGTTCAACAGCTGAGTGGAGTATGGACTGCAGTGGGGAGAGATCTGAGGTGAGGAGACCAATCTGGAGAGACCATTTAAGACATAAAGTCACATGTTACATTGGGGAAAACCCTGACTTTGGATCAGGATAAATGTGAGTTCAAATACTACTTCTGTCTCTTGCTACCTAGGGGATCTTCAGCAAGTTCTCTCTCTCTCTCTCTCTCTCTGTCTCTCTCTCTCTCTCTCTCTCTGTCTCTCTTTCTCTCTGTCTCTCTCTGTCTGTCTCTCTGTCTGTCTCTCTGTCTCTCTCTCTCTCTCTCTCTCTCTCTCTCTCACACACACACACACACACACACACACACACATTTGTATGCTTATTTTTTATTTATTTTTAAATGTATATTTTATAATAATAAAAATGACAATAAGACTGCCAGGTGTTTTATAGAATGCTTTTCAACTTTCCCTTATCTTATCCCTAAAATAATGTTGAGCTTTCAAGATTCCATCTAGTTGATAATTCAGATTTCCTTCCTTCCTTCCTTTCTCTCTCCTCTCACTTTATCTTAAAACTTTTCCTCTACCATTTTTCCATCTTCTAGAAATCACTGAAACCTGGCTTATCCTTGATAGCACAAATTTCTTGACTCCCCGTGCCAGTACTGGTTGTACCTTTACTCATTCCCCTCAGCTATCATTGGAGAGTTGGGATACTTTTGCTCTCCATTGCCACTTATAAGGCCTCCCCTTACCTCCAAAACTCAGCAGTAACTTCTGTCTCTGTCTCTCTCTCTCTTCTTTTCTTTTCTTTTTTTGAGATTCACGCAATCCTTATCTACCACCTGATCAAAATGCTATGGATATTTTGTTTTACAGACCTCTAGGCAACACCTCTTCCTTCTTCAAGAAGTTCATTACCTTGCTCACAATTTTTCTCTTCTCCTGACTCCTGCTCTGATACTATGGGACTTTAACACAGAGACTCACACATAGACACACAGACACACACACATTCTGTGTGTTCCTCTGTGTCTCTGTCTCTGTCTCTGTCTGTCTGTCTGTCTGTCTGTCTCTCTCTCTTTCTCCTTCAAACATCCTAAGCATTTATTTCTTCTTCATCCTACTCATTTCCTATTATCTACTCCTTCTCAGCCACACGCAAGAATGGTCATACCCTTGATTCTAATATGGTACCCTTGATATGATTATGGGGGATATTTATACCCCAGGTAGTCAATATCACTAATAATCTGAGTGCCTAAATACATTTACTAGTGAAAAGAATCACTATTTAGTAAATTACATTTCATCAAGAAAATCTTCATAAATCAATCAGGCCTACAGAGAGGTAGATAGTAAAGTTAAGAAGGGAAAATAAAGAAAGAAATCTGAGAAGAGCAAGGAGACCACTCACCATCAACAAATCTTTATTGAGACAATATGGATAAACTGATGGATTATGATTGAATAAATAAATTCAAAACACACTTAGATAATATAGACTGCAGAAGACTTATTTATTTAGTCTTAGTCTTTGATCCTCAGGCAAGAGGCCAAGGTGTTGTAAGTCATCACAAGGAAGTTTCATAAGGTATTATTAGTATTACAGAGGAGGTAGAAAGATAAGAAATATGGCTACAACAAAGAGTTTGGGGGTAAGTGATTACTCCTTGGAATTTAGCATAGGCTCAGGAATAAGAAAGAGGCGAAGAAAGGCAATATTTCATTGTTCAAAAACATATGTGAACCAGGACACAGGTGAAACTTTTCACAACAAGAACTCACTTTTCCATTCTGCTTTTATAATTATATTGCATTTTCCTCTAACAACCCGTTGAGGGTTGTGAATTGAGAGAGGTAATAGAAGAATTTTTATTACCATTTTACAAATTAGGAAAGAGGTTAATAAGTTGCCATGGGCTTGGGCCCTGGTCAGAAGTAGGATTGAGAACAAGTTTCAGGACTACAAAATCCAGGTGTCTTTCCATTACAAAATGTTGCCTTCTTTGTTGGGTAATGACTATGCACAGGATCTAGGGCTATGTGTAGATGCCAGAAAGAGCAGATTTTAAATTGAAATAAAAAATATTGGGGAAGTGGAAAATGGTAGAAGGTTATAGGATCATAGATTTAGAGCTGCAAGATACTTCAGAGGCCATCAGGTATAAATTTGCCATTTTTCAGATGAGGAAACTGAGGTCAAAGGAGGTGAAGTTAGTTATTCAAAATCATCAACAGTGGTAGTAAAAGTGGGAATAGCAGCGGCAGCAGCAGCAGCAGTAGTAGTAATAGAGTAACAGTGGTGATAGTAGCAGTGGTAGTGGTGGTGATGGTAAAAGTTTTAATTCAAAAAACCCTGTATGAATATCACATTTTATTCTCATAACCAACCTGGAAGGTAGATACCATTATTATACCCATTTTACAAGTGAGGAAACTGAGGCTGAAGAAGATTAAATGACTTGCCCAGGGTCACATAACTAATAAGCATCTGAAGCTGCATCTGAACTTAGGTCTTCCTGACTTTAGGACCAGAGCTCTATCCAATATCCAATGCATCACCTAGCTCCCATGTCATAAGTGTGAGTGTGTGTGTGTGTGTGTATGTGTGTGTGTGTGTGTGTGTGTGTGTGTATGTTTGAGGAAGAAGGTTGAACCTAGTCTGTTCCTTCCAGTGCCAGTCATTTTTCCATAGTATTGAAGTACAGTGATATTAGGCAGCCAAGTGGCACAGTGGATGATGTTGGAGAATATAGGAGTTCAAAACCTAACTCAGACATTTACTAGCTGTGTGACCTTGGACAAATCCTTAACCTCCCTGAGTCTCAGTTTCTCTGACTGAAATGAGGATAAAATAGCACCCACCTCTCAGGGTTGTTGTGAGTTGTTGTGAGTTAATGCGTAAGGAGTACCTTGCAAACTCTAAAGTTTTGGTGTATACATGGAACATTCTGCCTACAAGAAGCAGCTGGGTACTCTAAGATGATAGAGTGCTATGTAAATACTAGTTCTTATTACTTTTAAACAAGAGAAACAAAACCACGTTCTCTGCGTGACAAAAAGCAACTAGATCTTCCTCTTTAAAGGAACTAGTGTTGATGATGCTATAGGTATTATTATAGGTATATATTACTCTATTTAATGCAATGATCCATGATGTCATCTTTATAAGTACTCTGCTGATGCTGATTATAATCTCTGTGGGTCTTAGTTTAAATGAGTTTAATAGATGTCATGGCCAAGAAAAATTATTCCTGCTGGCCAACCTTCTAGTGATGAGCCTCTTTAAAACTTGGGCTTGTCTTTGCATGATGGGTATCACCAAGCATATTTAAAAGACTTGCCAGTACTGATACTCCCCTGGCCTCTGTTGGCATAGACTTCAAGAATCCAGTGGGAATTCAGATTGATGATAAGGAACTAGAGGGCATTGGCAGAGAAACAGTGTGTGAATGTTGAATTCCTTATCTTATAGAGACAGTATGGGCTAGTGGGAAGTGTTCTGGCTTTGGAGTCAAGTTG